>NC_052355.1:49263171-49469640 GCF_009727055.1 Benincasa hispida | reverse complement strand
TCGCTCTCTCTGGTGTCGCTCTCTCCTGTATCGCTCTCTCCAGTATCCCTCTCTCTGATGTCGCTCTCTACAGTGTCCCTCTGTCTAGTAACTCTCACTTATCTCGCTCACATTCTCTCCTTTTACTCGTCTTCAACCATAGAACACGTCGAAAACCAGAAAAACAAACAAAAAAAAAAACCATAGGTTCACAGTATTTCTAAACCCCAGAACGACACACCCTTTATGGTGTCGCTCTCTCTAGTATTGTGCTACCGATTTCACTCTCTCTTATCTCGCTCACAACCTCTTTCTACTCGTCTTCAACCACAGAACACATCGAAAACCAAAAAGCAAACAAAAAAAAAATCTATAGGTTCACAGTATTTCTAAACACAAAACGACCCACAAAGCCCCATTACCGATAAGTTTAAGACATTTTCAGGCACAGATTGAAAGATTTACCAATCAGATTCGATTTGTCAACGGCAGTGGAAACGTTTGCAAGTCGAAATGATGGATTCTAAAGAGTTTTTAGTTTTTGAGCGATATGAAGTCATTAGCCTTGGGAAATTTGAATGAAGAATTTTTAGTTTTGGTGGGTTTTCAGTAAAAAGGTAAGAAGACGAAGAGGTAAAGGCAATTTATGTAATTTGGTATGACGATGATGTCAACAAGGATCAATTGACATTAAATTTTAAAAATGGGTCATTTGACATTTTGGACCCAAAAATTAGGACATCCGTATAAATTTCCCTAAATTTGACTCTACCTAGTTTCTCATTTGTTGGAGAAAAAGTTTTTTTCTTTTTTTTCTTTTTTTCTTTTTTCTTTTTTTTAATTTTACTGCGGTTCGAAATCCTTTTTTTCTGGTTACAAAATGTAGTTAATATATGCTAAATGCCAAAAGTAGACATTGTGTAGAGAATTGATTGCATATATTAAAAGAAAAATCAACCAAATTAATATAACAATAGCAAAATCTCAAACGATATGTAAATATAGCCAGATCAAAATCCAACCCATATAAAAGCTATCATTGAAAGATAGAGTTAGAAACCTATTTTAGTGAAAGAAGTCAATTATGGATAGTCTTATATTATTGATAGAGAATTCTATATGTACTGAAAATCTTAGATTATTAATAAAGTATATATTAATAGTCTTGTAGTATTGATAGGATTATGTCTATATTGAATTATATAATAATCTATCATTGATAGACTTGTATTTTTATTAGAAATGTAGTTGGATACGTTGAATTTTATCAATGTCGTCTATCACTAATAGAATTATATAGGTATTGAAGTCTATCAATAACTATAATCCTAAATATCTATTCTTTGTAATTTTTTTTTTTTTGGTAAAATCAATGACTATCACTATAATAATGGTAATGAAAAATTTGTTCATAATAGAGTTTTTTTAGTGCTAGAAACCACCAATGGACATTTAAAAAAAAAAATTTAATAATAGAGAAACTAAAATTAAAAATTTTTATTTTGCATAGTGTTCGACTTGAATGATTGGTATATAATTGGGCTAACTATATATCGATTGCCATAGTGTTCGACTTGAAAGATTGGTATTACATGGCCCAAGTGCGTTCTCTCCTCTGAACCACTCATTTTTGCAATTCATATTTTCAACCCTAATTTTCAATTTTTATGTTGGAATGATCTCGAAGATGGCATTTCATTTGAAAAGGGGAAAAAAAAAGGTGATCTTGAATTATGTCATGGACCCGGGGTGTAATAAAATATATGAGTTTTATTTATTTTTCAAAGGAATAATTGATAAAAGCACAGTAATATTACCTTTTGAATAAAAAAACACTAATAATCAATGAGAATTTTAGACCACATATATTATGGGCTTTTATTTGAAATATATATATTTAAAAAAAAAAATCATTACTGGTTTACGAAATCGTGAAATAATGTTTATGTAAAACGTTCTCCACCATTCAATGGACGAATTTTCCAGGCCTACACTGAATTTGAGATTAAATTACTTATTTAACCTTTATATTTTAATTTTAAATTAATAAATCAGACTAAAAAACTGAAGTATTTGTTAGGAGTTAAAACAAAATTTTACTTTGATTAGAGAAAGAAATCATCATGAATATACAAGTAAAGACAATTATCTCAATTTATATAAAATATTTTGAGGCTTTTCAAAAAAAAATTTGTAAATCAATTCAATTGATCACTTCAAACTTATCATTTATATTACATTATAATTACGAATGTTGACCATAGAATTTTTTTTTTTTTTTTTTTTTTTTTTTTGTCGTTGTATCAAACCATATTGCATTATCTTTTGACACTGAATGTACCTAATAATTCCCCTCTCCCTTTAATATCCTATTAAAAAATGATATTTCCTTTATAACATATAAAGAATTTACAATAAATTTTTTAATTTCAAATGGTATGATTTAAAATAATTTCTTAAACTTTCTTCATTCCAAACATAAAATTACCTGCACAATTATTCACCATCATGAATGAATCTAGCATAGGAATCAAGAGAGACACATTCCCCTTAAATTATCTCGTTTTATATTTTTAATACAAATCATTATTGCTAATTATAATGGGCAATTGTAATGGGTGTCAATTTAGAAATATAATATTGTAAATGTATCACCCACTTTATATAACTTGCAGATGTAACAAATTTTCAAAATTCTATTGTCAGATTCTTGATTATTCCCAAATTCCTCACAATGAAGCCCCCATCTTCTCCCTTTCTTCTTCCTCCAGCCGCCGACAGTCTCACTCGTGTCTTTTTTCTTCTATTGCTTCTTCTTACGTTTAATATCAGTATTATTTTGTAATTGACATAGTATTTTGAGTAGAACAATGCTTGTTGAGTAGAACAATTAAGTGGTAATATACTTAAAGGAAGTATACATAATCTTGAAATTTAATATCAGTATTATTTTGTAACTTATATAGTATTTTGGTATTTCTATATAATTTTCATGAGAAAAAAATAGAAGGTAATCGGCAATATTAGAAACTGCTATCTAAATGACAAAAAGCATAAGACAATCAAATTATAATATCAAACAAAAGGTAATTAGATATCAATCAGAAGAAAATCAAATAACTATTAGAAACTACTAACTAATACAAAAAATAGAAAGTAATCAGATGACAATTTGTAAGCAATCAGAATGCAAAATGAGTACTAACTACATGACAAAAGAAAAAAAGTAATCGGAAGGCAATATCATAAGCTACCAATTATTATTACTTTTTTATTACATCCCAAGCCAAATGGAAGATGAATAAATAGTAATCGTCACCAAATAGTAATGATATAGTAATCAATATCATTGACAGTTAGTATCAGATAGTAATCAAACAACAATAAGATAGAAAGTAGTATCATTGACAAGTAATATCAGATAGTAATCAGAAAACAATCAGATAACAGTCGATATAATTGCAATAAGAGAATAATCAATATCAAATAATGATTAAACAACAATTAGCTAGTAAATCAATATTATTAGCAATCAATATAAGATAGTAATCATATAACAATCAATATGAAATAACAATCAGACAGTAAGAAGACAATTATCAGATAGCAATTAATATCATTGACAATCAGATGACAATCAAATACAATCACGCATTTTTAACTGTGAAGGCATTTTGATCATTTGACTATTTCAATTAGATTGGATTTGTTATTTTGTCATTTCTTACCAAATTTATATTCGTAGGTTGTGGGCGTAATTTCACTAATATATATATATATATATATATATAATATATATTTGTAGTTTAAACCAACTATGCCATTTATAATAATATTATTATCTAGATGTCAATAAAGTAGTTTGTTCCCATTTATAATAATATCATTATCTAGATATCAATAAAGTAGTTTGTTTTGTTGAGAAGGAACTTGACACATTTAAATTGTCTACGAGTAATAAAATGGATCCAACTCAAATAAAAGAGAAGAAGTCATCATTAGAGCATTTAATGAACAAAAAATTCTAAATACAATCACTAATTTAATCGTTGAAAATTAGCTTCTATTCTGCTTAAAACTATTAGTATTTGACCATCAAATCATCAGCCATTTTTCTCTCTTCGTTTTTTAGCATGATGTAATTAACTTGTAATCGGAGAAAAAATTAAATAAAACATTATAATAGAAAAAAAAAAATTTAAACAACTTTCGCCTGCTAATCAAAAAGTCTCTCTTCTCTCACGCCCAAGGCCTAACTTAGGCTAGGCTAGGAGAGCTATGATAATTGGATGACTTCCATAATCATCTATCAAACTCAAATCGTACATACGAGATGAATATATTAATTTGGTCAAGTGGATTAAAAAACTGAATTGAATAAAATAATAAATAATAATCTCAGCAGGCTTTAAGCCTCTCAAATGCAAAAATTTTAAACGAGAGTAAAATAATATGTCATTTATTTATGTTTTAGTACAGAGGAAGAGATGAAGTTTTTTTTTCTTTTTAAATGATTCCCTAATTTTTTTTTTCTTTGATATAGTATAAGACTGCACTAAAAATCTGATTTTTTTAAATTATTTAAAAATTACAGAGTAAATTTTGCATATTATATAAAAAAATAGAAAAAATTGATATCACTTACTTTCTTTTCAATAATATTAATAGTAATATTTGGAGTGCAGTCTAAGTTGCATCCATTTTTGTGCTCTTCAGTTACAAAGGAAAAAAAATTTAAAAATATCTTTCTTAAAAAATAAAAGTTTGTTCCATGACAACTTGTGATGATACACTTGAGTGATTGGAAAATATGAGTACAGCGTAGAGGGCACCTAACTGATTTTCATATATTAAAACATATTAAAAAATTATTTGCCAAGGTATTTGATAACATAGAGAAAAAAATACCAAGAATTTAGGTATATTTTAAAATGTTACATATTTAGTTTTTAAGTTTGAATTTTGTTTCAATCTAGTTTTATGATCAAAATGTTACAATTTTACTTTAGGGTGTTTGATTCATGGAATTGGGATGAGAATAAGATGAGAATGGGTAAGAGATATCCATCTCCTTGTTTTGTACAGGTTTTGAAGCTTTAGGCATGAGAATATATTTTTTCATGCATTATTTATATCCAGTAATAATAACCACAAAAAATGTGAGTTTTCTTCATTTCTACTCTCTCTCCTCTTTAATACATTTATTTATTCTTTTATTTTTATATATTATTAAAACTGATAATTTAAATTATTTATTATATGAAAATTAAATTTATATTTTATAAAATTATAGTGTATGAATTTAACTACTACTATTTAATGAATGAATTAATTTAAATATATATTTTTTTAAAAAAATTAATATATATGTAATTTTTATTTTAGTTTAATAAACTAGTTTATATATACACATATATATCTATTCTTATTTTTCAATAAACTGTCAAGAATCGAAGCAATAAAACTATCAATTAATTAATTAATTATATTTTTAGTTAGTTAATGATCATTATGATTAATATAATATGCATTTATTATCTTATAATTATAATTAGTTTATCATTGATTAATTAGAATTTATTGGTTGTTTCATTAATTGATACATCATAATTATATAAATTCATCAAATTGATCCCATAAAATTATGTAATTAAGTAGCTTTAATTGTAAATTTTCCATTTTACAAATACTTGTAATTAATAATTTAATTAATATTATTATTTGATTGTTAAATAATTAATTTTCTCAAAATTTTTAATTGAATTTATTGTTCTGGATTAAGACATCTCTGAGGGCATAGATGAAGTGGCTCCTACGATTGTTGGCATATTAGACTACGGGCTATAACTAGCTTCCGATTGGTAATACATACGAGGCTTAGGTTTTTTTTCCTCAACATACTTTCAGGATTCTTAGTCTTTATCTATAAATCTATTAAAATTTTAGAGAGTTTTCATGATTAATTTTACAAATTAAATACAAAGAAAATTATTCCAATAAAATCCTGATAACATTCCCATGTACTTAGTTCATACCTTTAGGATTTATTTCCCTGAAGTGAAGCTAGATGTCTAGCTATGGCTTTGGTAAGGCCGAACTCTTATTAGAGCTAGATAGTTTCTTTGTTGCTCTTTGGATTTGACCACCCTAAGGGCACCAGTTGCGTTAGTTGTTCTTTAGTTAAGAGTTGCTGTTCAATACTCTTTGTGTTAGGCTTCCCCCCATGCTAGTTACTAACTTAGGTACCTAGCCCCTACACCGGACCGGAATCTCCCTCCCGATTGGGAACCACAAAAGTGATTATCAATGGCTGGTTGAGCTCAAGCTCTTGCTTTGGTCACCACAGTCAAATACTAAGTTATGGATATTAATATACGTTTATTAATTTAAATAAATATGAAGGAAGAATTTTAATTTAATTGTAATAGTGATGAAAAATAGTAAAACTTAATATAATTTTCTAATATATTTAAATTAATTAATAGACATTAACACTCAAGGCATAAACTAAGTATTTAGTGAATTATAATTAATTAAATCAAGGTTAAAATATAAATCTTGTAATCTAAGGATCAAATTGAAATAAAATTCAAATCATATGGATAAAATTATAACATTTTGAAATTTATGAACTATATTGAAACCTAAACTCAAAAGTTAAGGATTAAGGTTCAGTTTGGTAACCATTTGCTTTTTTTTTTTTTTTTTTTGAAAATTAAACTTATAGACATTACTTCCACCTCCAAATTTCTTCTTTAGTTATTTATTTTTTACCAATGGTTTAAAAAACCAAGCCAAATTTTGAAAACTAAAAAAATTAGTATCTAAAACTTATTTTTATTTTTTAAATTTGGCTAATAATCCAACTATTGTACTTCAATAAATATGCAAATCGTCGTAAGAAATTGAAAAAAACAGTTTTAATTTTCAAAATTAAAAAAAAAAAACAAAATAGTAACTAAACAAGGTCTAAATTTAAATTTTGCAACCTGAACACTAAATTAAAACTACAAATATCATTCCCCAGAATTTATAATCTGTAGAAATTATTGAATCACATAATGTAGAGGTCTGACTAATTTTTCCTATATATAACCCTTGCCAACTTCATTTACTTTGTGCCTTCATCTAGATCTCTCTCAAATGCTTAGTAGTTGATCATACAATGCATAGCCTTTTCATCTGGGTCACTTCTCTTCTCTTTTTCTTATGTTCTTTACTACTGAAAACCAAGAAAAATGTTGAAATTAAACAAAAGAATAATAAGCTTAAAATTGTTCCTCCTCCAGGTCCTCCAAAGCTTCCCTTGTTGGGCCATTTACACCTCATTGGCTCCCACCCTCATCGCTCCTTATGCAAACTTTCAAGAACACATGGCCCCATCATGCTCCTCAAATTTGGCTCGGTCCCGACCGTCGTCATCTCTTCAGCGCCCGTCGCACAAGAGTTGTTCAAACTCCACGATCTTGCTTCTTGCAGCCGCCCTCACTTAGCCGCCACCGCAAGATACTCATACAACTTCTTAGACCTGATTTTTTCCTCATACGGCGATCGCTGGAGGGAGCTTCGAAAGATTTGTATCGCCACGCTCTTTAGTCCAAAACGTGTTCTATCTTTTCAGCATATTAGAGAAGGAGAAGTCAATCTACTATTGAATTCCATCTCTCAATCCTCAGCTTCTTCAACTTCAGTTGATTTCAACGCAAAATCTTATTCTCTCACGGCTAATATCTTGACCCGCATTGCGTTTGGGAAGAGCTTTAGAGGGAGTGAACTGGATAATGGGAATTTTGAAGGGGTTATTCAAAGAGCAAGCGCGGCATTGGGAAGCTTCTCGGCGAGTGATTTCTTTCCTAGTTTCGGGTGGATAATTGATCGGCTCACCGGTGTTCATGGGAGGCTGGAGAAAAGCTTTGCGGAGTTGGATGCTTTTTTAGAACATGTAGTCAAGGATCGTGATGAGTTTTGGACGGCTTCTCAAAAGGAAGAAAATATTGTCGATGTTTTGTTGAGAATGGAGAGAGATGGCTATGAATTTGATGGAGTCAAATTCACCGGAGATTGCATTAAGGCACTTCTCATGGTAAATCTAAATTATTCTCCAAATACAAATCTAGTTTCATCCCAAATCAATAGATAATAAAAAGAATACTTTATGTTATCTTATAAATATGGATAATAATTAATTGCCGTCTAAATTTGACCTAATCTCATACATTTTATTTTCTTTATATATGACAAATTTTTATTGGAATCCTCGACGAAATCTATTAGTTTAGTAGTAATATTAAAAATAAAATAAAATAATTATGTCATATTTATTGTTAAAATTTATAATCAAGTTTGGAAATGTTTTTTTTCTTTTTATAGATTAGAAATGGGAAATGAGAAATAAGAACACTTACCAAAGTCTCTTGTTTGATAATCGTTTGATTTATTTTTTGTCTTTAATCGTTATATATATAAAATTGTGCTTGTTTTCTCACAATTTCTTTAGAATATTATTTTATCAATTTTAGAAACTACTTTATCATTGGGTTTGAAACAATCGTAGGTGAAAAATAATATTTATAACTCAATTTCAAAATATAAAATTAAAAACTAATAATTAATGTCACATTTGGTATCCACTTTATTTATTATTATTTTTTTTTTTGAAAAATAAGTTTATTTACTCTCAAATTCTTACAATTGTTTGCACTTTCTTAATTAAAAGAGTTGAATTATTGGCCAAATTTCAAAAGCAAAAATATAATTTTAAGAGCTACGTGTTGTTTAGTTTTCAAAGCAAAAAATTTAGAAGTAGAATGAATGTTTACAGACTTAGTTTTAAAAAATTATCATTAATTCAAAAACCAAATAATTATCAAACGACCTAAATATTTATATCCAGAGCCAAAGTATTTTTGTTTGTTAAAAAAGCTAAAACTATGAAACAAGAACAGAGACATATTAAACTATCACTCCTTAATTTATTGTTTCCAAATATTACTTATTGTTGGAGATAATGAAACTCTACATATCTCTACGATGATATGATATTTCAAATCATCAATTTCTAACTTTGCATGTAGCTAAAGTTTTTCTTGTTCCTCTTCTTTTGAAATGTGTGATTTTAGGATATATTTCTAGCTGGAGTGGAAACAGGAGCAAACATAATTATTTGGACAATGGCAGAGCTTGTTAAGAATTCAAAAGTGATGAAGAAGCTACAAGATGAAATCAGAAGCTCCATAAAACAAGATCATGTGAAGGAAAGCGACCTCGAAAAGCTTCAATATCTAAAAATGGTGGTGAAAGAGGTTTTAAGGCTTCATGCACCTGTCCCACTTCTCCTCCCAAGAGAAACCATGTCGCATTTTAAGCTCAATGGTTATGATATTGATCCCAAAACACATGTTCATGTGAATTTATGGGCAATTGGAAGAGACCCAGAATGTTGGACAAATCCACAAGAGTTTTTTCCAGAGAGATTTATGGGAAGCAATATTGATTACAAAGGACAAAATTTTGAGTTAATACCATTTGGAGCTGGTAGAAGAGTTTGTCCAGGAATGAATATGGGGATTGTAACTGTAGAGTTGGCATTGGCTAATATGTTGTTGTGTTTTGATTGGAAATTGCCAAATGGAATGAAAGAAGAAGATGTTGATATGGAAGAAGAATTTGGTATTACAGTTACCAAGAAATCACCTCTTCAACTTCTTCCAATTCCTTACTTAAACTCCAATTAATACTTCATCATCCATATGTCATGGAAAACAAAACTTACTCTAATATTAGGCCTTGCCTATTCTGTTTATTGTAATTTAGAATCCTAAAATATTTATGTAATGTTTTTTTTTTTTTTTTTAATATGTAGTAAGTTAAATATCATATGTGATATATATATATATATAAGATTGACCAAAAATTTAAGTTGATAGATGAAGGTAAATGTAATATTATATCATTTAACACTTTCATCATTTGTGGGTTCGAAATACGTAGACAACATCCCTATGCATCATTTAACACTTCTCTCATTCAAGATTAAATGAATATGTTGTCCAGGTTGCACAAAAAGATGGATTCTTAATTAAATAAATATAGTTGAATTCGAAACATATTATTTAACATTGAATTTTGTAAAACAATTTCCTATCAGTTACCTGGCCTGATGAAAAACAAAGGGTTTCTATAAACAATAATTTCCCTTTTCCATGTCTAATCTTTTTCTTTCATTCCATTTGCTGTGAAGAAAAACGAATTCTACTATTACAAGTGAGAGAGAAAAAATTAAGAGAAATGATTAAGTGCAGTGTAATTTCTATACTCTTTTTTTTTTTTTTAAAAAAAATCATTTTTAATCAGCTTCTTTAAAAAAATTTAAATTATTAAGCAATAATTTTTTGTTAGATACAACACGGCACAGTGCTAACAACTACACCAAGTATTTTTCAAAAATTAATGTTCATTGAATACAGTAGATAAAGCACATGTTAAAATAAGTGAATTGAGTTATGTTTACCACTAATTTATTCTATAACATTTTATTTATCGGCATATTATGTCAAATCATCGTCAATATTTCATTATATAAGTATGTTTCACCATTTAATTAACTATGTTAATGAAAAATACGTGTTTAAATTAAAATTTGAAGTATAAAAATGTAAAATGTTTGTTTCCTAAATTTCATGTATAAATCAAATGAGTTTTGGTAGGTTGCATTTGAGATGATTGATCACATAGCATGTAGTAATAATAACTTATCACAACCAAATATATTGAATTTTTCAATATTGAAAATTAAGAAAATAGGAAAAAAAAAAAAAGATATGGCTAGGGTAGGATAACTTTCTTCGTCAAATTTTATGCATCCTACCACATTGTTGATCCAATCAAGACAATTTAACATGTAGCACACTCTTCTTACTTTTTTTAAAAATATATTTTTGGTTATTTTATGTGATTCGAGTCTAGAATGGGATGCATAAACATGAGTGCATCCAAGTATTACTCTTTTTCGTGGGAATCATTCTTTTATATTTTGTTGGGAATGCAACTACAATCCAACATTGACTAGATGAGGATTATTGCCTAAAGTGTCATACCATAAAGACTACATTAATTTAATCCAACAAACTAAGATCCAAGGTTATCTGATGAAACTTAAACATGTATGTGGAGATATACAGGTGGATCATGTTTAAGTGATAACTTAAATGGTCTGTAGTATATGGACAGGGCTAGGTACCTTATCCTGGTGATACTACGAATACGACCTGCTTTATAGATGTTACAATTATTGTAAAGTGCTACAAATGATTTGATCTTAATCATTCATGTGCAGATATACGATCAAAGGTATTCTATACAAAGAGTTTGTATAAGACCGGACTGTGAAATGAATAGTCTTTCTTTATAACACCGTTTCTAGGAGAGACTTACATTTCACTAGAATGACCATAGGTGACTTGACATTAATCCTAAGTGAGTTGTTCCTGTCTATAAGGATGATCTTTTGATTTGTATGGGTGAGAGTGGTCAAATTAGCCGACTCACAAGCCTACCATTTTGAGGATTTGTCCAAGTAGGGAGTTGGGAATACAACTACACAAGATGGAATCCACTCATTTCTGTCTTTAGGGGAAGTAGATAAATTGCTCCCTTAATAGCTGATTCCAGGTTTTGAAAATTGAGGCTTTAACCTCTCACTAGCCTGAGAAGTATTAGTTTATAGTTGAACTATAAACTGTTTGTTCATTAGAGGGATTAGTGGTACTTAAGAAGTTAGATATAATTACAGCAGTAAAATAGTAATTTGACCCAGCTGTAATTATGGGTGATTTGTGAAGGGTTGACTCACTGTTGATTAGTTATATCTGTGAACACAGAAATAGTTGACTCACTGTTGATTAGTTATATCCATGGACAAAGAAATATATCTACAGTGCAAATAGTGCAACTATTGTCTTTAGTGGAGTGATCGGTAGTTAATGAATAATGATTAATTGGATTAAAGAAGTTTAAAAATTAATCTCATATCTTGGAGCTTCTAATCTATAGGTCCATAAGGTCCCCTTGTTAGCTCACTAAATGATAAAGATGGGGAATGATTTAAATTGTTCAAATCAAATGAGGGAGTTTTATATTAATGAGATTAATATATAATGGTTAATTATAGATATGATCTATAATCCAATTTATGTAAGAGAGATATATTTGAATAAGATTCAAATATTAGATTTATATGAATTGGATTCATAAAGAGATGTATATATATGAATAAGTGATATTTATATGTTAATTAACTTCATATTAAATATGATTTAATATTGATGTTTAATTGATTAATTAATGGTTAAGTAATTGATTAAGAAATAATGGAGATTGGAGGTTAGTGTACATATATGATATTTATGATAATTAATTAAGTGTATATTAAATGGGATTTAATATATGGTTATTTAATTAATGTGTCAATTAATTAAATAAGGGTTATTTAATTAATTAGCACTTATGGTATAAAGGGAAATACTATGAGAAAGGGTTAACCATTCTCCATATAAATATATTCTTATAGCCCATTTAGTGAAAAATATTTTATTACACAAAAAACCTAGCATCTAAGCCTCCACCTTCTCTCTAAAAATTTTGTATCCTTTTTCTCCTCAAAGGTTCTTGGGGACCACTCTTCCAAGTTCTTTAAAATCTTAGAGAATAGCAAGGTAACTTTGTTGGTGGTGTCTTCTTCATTGGAGAAGTTCGAGATCGTTGATAACGGTAGAAGAGGAAAGCTAGAAGAATTAACACAGGTGAGTTTTGATTTCTTTTTTCCTTCTTCTTTTCTAGCATAGTTATAGTTTTGTTTGAATGTTTATCCTACAAATGCATGTTTTATTTTACTGCCTTTGTTTCCATAAAAATTGAATGTCTAAATGCAAGGCGTTCACACGCTTCTGCAGGAATTCGATGCCTTCAATTGGTATCAGACACATTCTTGCAATTTTCATTTCTAATTTTTAGGAACAAAAAGTAGAGACCATGGTGGGTGCTTTTTATATTGTTTTCATGAGATGAATACAGTAAATTTCATTTGGATTTTTTTTTTTTGGCTTAATAAATGTTTTCGATATTTGGCACATAGATTCGTCTTCCTTGATTTGATCATGTAAGGGTCGTTGTTTTTTAGCACTTTTATTGTAAATCCAGTCTGTAAGTCCGTGTCGTTCGTGGCAAAAATTTGTTGTGAAAAGAACTCGGAAAAACAAAGGCGAAACAAGAGAAAATAAAGAGAAATAGTGCAGTTCTGTTTTTCATAGACAACTTTCACTAATTTATTGATTTCCAGAGTTCTAAACATTGTATCATGCTAAAATTTGGTCAGTATGTTTAGGACACCTAGGGCATCTTTTTGAACTGTTGGATCGTCGTTTTGAGCTCTGGCGTACCTGACTTGCCGCCGAACGGAAGCATTTTTTTTTTTCTATTTTCTCTTAGAATTTTCTAAATTCTAAAGTGCCAAATATCAGTCTGTTAATGCCTTTTATATCATTTAATGTGCATGAGATGTATGTTTATATTATATGTTTTGGTAATATATATAATTTGTGTCATATAGTTTTAAAATCACACTTTAGGATGAACATGATCATGCATCATATAAATGTCATGTGATTACATGATTAATATAAGCATGCTCACACATTATAATATAATTGTTATATTACTTTAATGGATGTTTTGAATAAGGATAGTCATGCATCATAAATGTTATAATGTATGATGTAGAGAAATGAATATGTATGTTCATTTTTTATGTATGATAATTATAAGCGTTATAATTAGATGAAAAATTAACTTTGTTGAGCACGATATTACTTAGATTAATATAAATGTTATATTCAATCAAAGTCGTCATAATGCAAACGAAAAAGGATTTTAATAAATTCTTTTTATAAAAGTTATAAGTTCATTGAATTAGATTAAAATCAATAATCAAGAGTTGCATACAAACATAGGTCTAAATTAATTTTAAATGATTTAAAATTAGTTCACCTAGACTTATGTTAAACACATTCCTAATGAGATTAGAAATAGGTTAATCCTTTAATTCGTTTTAATATGATTAAAATGAACTCCTTAAAAAATTAAATTTATAAAATAATTGCTCATAAGGGACCTTTATCTTAGGAACGTTATGTCTAGGATGCAATATTTAACCTAATGGAAACGAAACACCTCCATCTGGGAACCATCCTGGAAGGTGAAATGGATAAATATTTTATAAGCATGCAATAAGTGAACAATTTTGTTAAAGAGTTTAATGAATGAGATCACATATTATTAAAATATTCAATATAAGCATGAGCAAAGTAACAATGACTTAGATAAATTGAATTAACCAGATTTACTTAAGTACGAAACCCTAAAATTTTAAAATACTTAGTGGGAGGAAAAAGATGTATATGATATGTCAAGTTTTTCACTCAGGTTCTTGATGGGTGAAAAATGGAGGTAAATGAATATGCGTTTATCGTTCGTTCTCCATGCATCGTTGGTCATGCGTTGGACTAAGGGATGTGCAATATGCGTCTAAGAATATATGCAGTGACCATGCGTTCCTGTCACCAGTTTTCTTGCTCTCTCGCTAAGTATAACGAGATTGCAAGTTTCTCGGGTGAACCGAGATCGAACTCAGGGATTTGTAGCTAAATGTTATGAAGTAATGTGTTTGCAGTAAAGAATAAAAGAATATTGAAGGTTATGGGCTATGCGCTACTCCTACTCCTAACTAAATAGATTAAGCAGTAGAAGTATGACTATGAGAGATAGGGACACGAAAACTATTAATGCATAATAAAATGCATAGAAAAATAGATAAAATGGCGGGGATAACTTCACCACATCACTAAGTTTGATCGCAAGGGTAACCCCAGCCAACGCAAGCTATGCGATTATGCTACACACACTTGACAAACACGCATGCGATGTATATATGATAGTGTCGAGAGGCCTTATGTCTAAGTCTCTATTCTTGCTCACGTGTTCCCACACATGAACAAGATGACTGCATATCACCGTATCCTACTTCTGGACGCATGCGATGTGACCGCATACTTTCATATCCTATCTATAGGGTGCATATGCTGTGTAATAGCAAACAAAGCTTATCTCTAAGTCTCTATTCTTGCCTATGCGATCCAATCTGACTCTCTCAAGCCAATATTTGATTTTTAGACTACTCTCTCAAATATGCCTAAATGATGAATGATACGCTCATAAGACAAGATAATCACATAAACATGGTTGACATAAGATTATTCCTATATCTAGGAACACTGCTTGTTTTGCTTAATGCGTTCCGTCACTTACCCTCCTGAGCAGTTAGCTATCCCTGATCAGCTCATAGACAAGTATTGCGTTCGCTCATAGACAAGCGTTGCTACAACATCATACTAAGCAAATAGGATTTTCTCACAACACTCGCACAATGCACACCTCTCAGTGGTTTTCTACTTGCTTCATAAATCTATGCTGCATGATTGAGTATGCAATACTCTAGCAATCTTACTTAGTCTTTGCAGTGAAAGTAAAGGATGATAAGAAAATGAAGACGGAATCGAAGGAAATAGAGAAATGCATTGATCAAAAAATGTATTAATCTCTTAAGCCACAATGTAATACAATACAGAGATAGAAGAGATATGGAGGGCCATATGCGTTATTTTATGATGTGGAATTGTGAATGAAATGCGATGATGGAAATGTGTTGAGTACTCAAGTTTTCTCAATGGAATCCAAGTGTAAACCCCACTGAGTTTCTTGGTAAGTCCAGGGTCGAACTCAGGGACTTGGGAAAATAGGTTGTGGTAGTAATTTTTAGGAAAACTTTGCGGTAACCAAATAAATAAATAGTTGTTGAGGTTGTTGTTTGCGGTAATGGAAAATAAACAAATGCGGCGGAGTTTGAAAAGAGTTGAATAAACGGAAGATGTGATGAGTATGCGGTGAACGGGTTGAGAAAAGTTTCGGCTAACACTTCCTAGGATGCATTCATGCTATACGATCATGTAACATGCATACAATAGTAAACCAACTCTCGGTGCGAATGCCACAACTTCTAAGGCTAGAACGCATGCGATATATGCGATAAGTATATAGGACTTACACATAAGCCTTTATTCTTATTTATGCAATGACAAAATGACACACACACAAATAAGGCGACCACATAATATCATTCCCATCTCTAGGATGCATGCGATGCAGGTTGACAAACAGAGTTTATCTCTAAGTCCTTATCTCTTGTTTATGCAGTTCTAATCTTGCTCTCTCGAGTCTAGATTCTAACCTAGCTCTCTTGAGTCTTAGGTTCTTTCTTTAGACTCTCTCTCGAGTAGCTCTAAAGGGGTATTTGGCACAGCATAACACAAGATAATCACAAGCAATGCACTTCCTAGGTCATGTTAGCTTAGTTCTTCTCAACTCATTTGACTAGTTTAGCTACTCATGTGTGCTAAGAGAGTGAACAGATGTAGAATAAGAACTTCCATTGTATAAATATAAAGATGAAGTACAAAATAACAATGCAAGGATAGAATAAAGAATCTGGTAGCAATCTCTTGCTTCCCAGGCTTTTACACTGTTTTTCTACTCGTGTTCAAAAGATAATCTCGCTCTCTACTTCTACGCCTCAAGGTTCTCTCTCGAGTTGCCTTGAGTGATCTCCAGCGTCTTTACTCTTCTCGTGCTCCGCCTTGAAATAAAAAGGAAAAACTATGGACAAAGACGTGTGATCCGAACTTATGAATTTTTTAACTGGTGAACCCCTTTTCTGAAGGATGCCTCTGGTATTTATAGAGCCTCGGGGTGAAGGCGGTTTCTCTCTCATGATTGCGCAGATGGGATGGCTTTAATTCCCTGACTGATGCGCCGAATATTTGTCATCGAAAAGCTGAATGTACTTGTTATCGTTAGCGGCTGTCAGCTTAATTCAGATTCGACTGTCATCAGCTTTCTGTCCCATCGCAACTAATTATGCCTTTCACCCAGATGCACCCACCAAGCCACACCGACCAAGTTGTGGCAATCCTTCTTGAGCAAATTTTTGCGAACATAATCACCGAAAAGTCTTGCGGTAATGCTGCGCTCGACCAATGATTTTCTATGATCGAAATTTCCGCCTTGCGTCAATGCATATTCTGCATAAAAACACAAAAATCAACTGTTTCTATGCGATGAACGCATATGATTGCAATATTATGAAATTGATGCTTTTTGGACGCAATCTAACATCATTTATCAACGCAAGCTAGCATTGTTTAAGAACTTAGCACTATGATAACGTGCATTTCTACCCGTTATCACACCCCTAAATTTAAACAATACTTGTCCTCAAGCATAAGCTAAAGACTTCCTTTAGCAAGTCTACTGTAATGTTCTTTTCCTAGATTTCTCAAGGACACTTCGTTCAAATCCTATATACCAAAATTTCCTTAAGTCTTATTCAAGTCTCCTCTTAAAATATTTCTAAGACTTAGGGATGCAAGCTTAACCTTCAAAAGGACTTTACTAAATTCCGGAACATCGCATGATTTATTTCAAAAAGAAAACTTTTCCACCGGGGTGTCAAATGATTTTATCCTTGCATATTTCTTGACATTATTTTTTTTTTCTGACCTTGCGCTGATCCAAGTGTCTTACCTTCCTTTTGGCCTGCCCCCACGTGTGTCATGCGGACATCCAACTACGAACAATGTGCTCTTCCTCAGACTAAACTCATACCTTCTTGGTAGCGGAGTTGCAGTCATTTATTTATGCATTGATCCTAGTGACTTACTTTCGTTTTGGCTTGCCACCACGTGTGTCATGCAGACATCCAACTATGGGTAAGTGCCCTTCTCAACTTAACTCTTATCAACATGGGTTTCCCTATTGTGTTGACAGTGGAGTTGTTATTCTCAAATTTTTTTTTTTCAAAATAGCAAGGTCGAAAATAAATACCTCACCCCCAAATTTAAAATACGGCAATGTCCTCATTGCCAAAATATTGAAAGAAGTCATACATCGATTGTATGAAAATTAGCTCAGAAATACAATAATTATGAATTATCGCAATTACACCCACTAACATCATCAAGATGGTAGAAGAGGACATTTTCTATTCTGTTTTGCAGGAAACCAAGTCACCGCTTGCAATCAAGGCTCAACGAGAAACTGAATAACGCATCTCTATCAACATTGCGCCCGTCGAACCACAATGAAGAGACGATCAATGCAATGACGGCGCAATGCGACAGTTGATCCAGAGCTGAATTTCAACCGCATGCGATAACAAAAACAACACCGTATGCGAGCTCTCGATCAAAAGATGCAACTGAGTAATGAAAACGCGGAGGATTGCGACATGTGTGCAACTAACTGTTTTGTAGATTTGATGGTCTGATTGCATAACAGAAGGAATAATTATCTCACCATCTTCAGAATTTCCATAATAAGAAGTGGGGCCCACAAGCCAAGAGTCAAAGATTTTCACCTATAAATACCCCCATAGAATTCAGAGAAGACATACTTGATACGAGAGCGAATTGATGCTAGATTACTAAGAGAAAGGCTGAGTTGAGTACTGATCGGAAGAAATTTGGGAAGAAAAGAGACAAGACCGAGAGGTGAGTCTCAGTGCTATTCTACCAGATCCCCACCGCGAAGCTCTATACTCAGATCCCTGCTACCGATTGAGCAAGCCTGAGAGGGAAGTTCATCCTTCCGCACGATCCATCCACACCGACAAGCAAAACTCCATCCAGATCGGTGCCAAGATATTGGCGCTTATTTGTATTTGCTTCTAACTCTATTCATCACTATATTTCATCTTCTTTATCTCTTCGTTCACAAATAATGTATCAAACGCTGAATAGAAGTATTGGATGTCTCGATCGTTTCCATTCCCACTTTTCTGTCTACTTCTGTTCCTCCGTTAATCGTTTTCTTCATGAAGTCTTCTTAATCCCTTGGTAATTAATATGGATTAAACGAGTAACTTAATATGTGCTAAAGAGATAAATGTGTTTGGCTAAGGCATGCTAGACGACATCTCACCTGTGAGAGTATAAGTGAAGATGTCATTCTGATCTATCGAGAGAAGGTTAGAAGAATGCGTTTGCTAGAATGAGTAGTACTTCTAGACATGGAAGCAACCTTGCATTCATTACATTCGTCCCTGTTTCATCACAGACATGTGGGAACACGGCCGATCACCGAGAGGTGTACGCTAAGGGAAAAGCGAAACCGAAATTATATCATTAATGCCATTAAGGAACTTACGCTATTTATATTAGTTATCTTTTCTTTTCTGCTTCACACATAAGACTTGCCACCACATCACACGATCTTTATATAATCTTCACAGTCAGCCTTAACCTCTGTATCTTGTATCATCATAACTTAGGTTTATTTTATCGCACTTTATTTTATTATCGCATTTGACCGGTTTACTTTACTTTATCGCATATTTTACTACTTGTACACAACTTTCTTATAAAATTGAAAAACCTGGTCGCATGTATCACAAACATAACGTAATAACCTCAAACAGTCCCTGTGTTCGACCTCGGATCACACCGAGAAACTTGCGGTGGAATTATACTTGGTTCCAACACATAGTATACTACAAGGTTCTCATAATTAATGCATATCTTGAAGTAGTATCGCATGAACTCATTCTATGACTCTATATATATCAATTTAGCGTTACAAGCCCCCCCCCCCTCTTTTTCCATGTTGCTTAAGATGCTCCCGAATACTTCTTTGTCATTTCTTATTTTCTTCTCACTTTCTGATGACAGTACTGGGAGTGGGGCACTCTCCGTGCTCGGCCCTTCTCGAACTGGGAGTGGTTTGGCTACAGCAGGTTTTCATCATGGTTTTTCGACAATTCTTTGGACAGACTTGGGCTGGGCGGCGAGGTGACGGCTGGCAGCGAGGAATGTTGCCTTCCGTGCGGTGACGTGGGCTAGGGAAGGCGATGAAGGTAGGGAAGATGAGTGTGAGGCGGCCATGGTTTCGATTGAGTGGAAGAGTTGGAAAATTTCTTTGGTTTGCGGAAGGAAATTTGGAAGGTCTGGTATGCAGAGGATTTCTTAAGGTTTCTTTTCGCTAAAAACTCAAATAAACTTCCTCAGACGAGGGGGGGGGGGGAATTTATAGGTTGGGCCTTGATGGGCCCAACGCAATCCTTTCGTGACAGGCTTCGAGATTCTCAAAAAGCCTGCTCAATGCACTCTTCGCATTTATGAATTAGCAGAAAAGGACGTCCTTTCGTCTGTTAAGTCATCATTTCCTTGCAAGTTTAAACGATTCGACTACTCTCTCGCCAAAATATTTTATCTTTTGTATTTTATTCGGACGGGCGCAATGTTAAAGATTAATGCAATGCATCCATTACCGCAAATGCATATTTGCGGAGGACGGGCAACAACGCATGCATTAGCACAACACACCCCTCAGCTCATCGCATTTCTGAAGGATGGGCGCACAATATTTCTACCAGCACAACACTACCTCGACATAGTGCATTTTCGCTAAGGACGGGCGCATAATACATGCACACGAAACACACCCCTCAATGTAATGCATTTGAGGAAGATGGACCCAAAGTGTATCTTATCAGCGCAAGGTACACCGGTCATCACAATGCATACCGAATATTTATTAAAGTTTATTATTATTATTTTTTATTTTTTTATTTTTGTTTTTGTTTCATCAACAATGCAAGTCGATAAGACTTTGTGGTGTTCATTTTCTTTTTAGTCAATCATTTACAGAGATTTAAGAACAATGCAATGTTAAGGCAGAAGAGTAAATAAATTGAATTATGCATAAAATTAATGCAACTTGGATTAAAGTAAGAAGTAATTTCAGAAAGTAGTAAAGACTTAATCTTAGGAAAGTAGTAAATAACGCAATAAAGAAAGCGGTAAAGGAAAGCGATAGAGAAAGCGTTAATGAAAGCAGTAAACATAGATCTTAGGGATGCTGATTGAAAGACAAATTCCTCAAGATTACCGCAATCTGCATCCCCACAGGCAGTCAGACTTGCCTGCACAATGTCATCAAGGACATTGTTCCTTTCCATGAGATCCTGGGGCTTCTGAGTTACTTGGCAGTGTTCCCGGTGTTCTATTATGAAGCTCAGCTGCCAATTGCCCTACTTGGACCTCCAAGTTCCTTATCGAAGACGCCTGCGACTACATGACTGCATCATTTTTCTCAATGTATTGCTTAAGCAGGGCTTCCAAGGATGGTGAATTTACAGTGGTGTTTGATGTGGACGGTTGGTTGTGTGGTTGTCGTTGGTGACTCTGATTCTGATTTTGGTGAAAAGCTTGAGGATTTCCTCGACTCCCTGAATTGTTGTTCTAATGATTCCTCTGGCCTCCTTGGTCACTGTTACCTCCCCAACCCAAGTTAGGGTGATTCCGCCAACCTGGATTGTAAGTGTTGCTGTAAGGGTTGTTTTGGATAGCAAACACTGATTGCGGGTTCGATGGGCACATCTCTGCAGCATGACCCCCTCCGCATTGTGCATAGCTAATTTCTACCACTTGCGCCAACGCATTGAGATGTGCTACACCCTGAGAGAGGGTACCTTGGTTTATTGCCATCGTTTGAAGAAGAGAGATCACTGCGGTCATTTGTGCAACCAAGGTTGTCATTGTATCCGCTGTACAATGGCATTTTCAGTTCTTCTTCTCTCAGGGCCTCTTCCTCCATGCCCGTCATCCACCCAATCATCTGTGTTTTATGAGATCCAGGATGACCTTGGCTTCAACGTAGGTCTTATCCATAAATCCTTCCACCGCGGAGGCATTAACAACATCTTGCGTTGATCTGTTCAAGCCGTTATAGAAGGTCTCCATCAGAACGCAATCGGGAATCCTGATATGCGGACAATTCTTCACTAATCTTCTAAAACGCACCTAGGCAGTGCTTAGAGCCTCATTTTCCATCTGCTCGAAATTCAGCACATCCCCCCGTCTCCTTGCGTTGACGGTTGGAGTGAAGAATTTCTTTATGAATCGCTCCACTAACTAGTCCCATGAAGTTATTTCGTTTGGCTCCAATAAATGAGCCTACCTCTTTGCCTCATCCCTCAGTGTGTACAGGAAGAGGTATAGTCTGATTCCCTCAAGGGTAACGCCAGGAATGGAGAAAGTGTTGCACATCTCCACAAAGCTGGTCAGATGGGCGTGCAGTTCTTCACCTTGCATACCTGATTACTTGTAGAAATACAAGTTATTTTTGCTCTTAAGTTGGAACAGCTAAGGTTTTTAATGATAAATTCTCCTCATTTTTAGAAGAAACACATAGAATTACTCAAACATTAGCAAACTCATGCAAAAGAATATTTATTACTAAAATACTGCGGCACTAATGCATTATATTGCAGGATTTCAACAAGAAGTTAACGCATGATTAAGAAGTGCCACAGGTAAAGTTCTAACGCATGAGCCATGCGTCGGAGGGGAATTCAACGCAGAGAAGATTCATTGATGCAGGCTGTTTGTGTCAAATCACCACTTGCAAATATGAACATCTGCAGCAGGCGGCATCTGAAAAGCTTCTGAGTGTCAGGTAACTAACTAAGGCATGGACTTTAATGCTGCCCATCACTAAACTAGAGATGACTAACGCCTATAAATAGATGAAATACCTCCAGAGTTCGTAGTTCAGAAAAATTTCAAGATTCTCACTCTCTGTATTAGCGTAGTCATAGTTGTAGATCTTTAGAAGCTGTGCTGTGGTGCCAAGAAGATCAGAAGGGACACCATCACTGTCGGTCAAGGAGCGGAGGAAGCCGAGCTGAGAAAGATACTTCGTCCGATTCTTATACAAGTGATTGTACACAACTAGAATTGAGCCAAAGAGGTACAAGAGATTGTACTCTATGGCTTAACTCAGTTCCTTTCATCTCATTTATTGCTTTCATTTCATCTGATTAAATATTGCTTTTGTAAAGACAATCTGCTTCTTTATAAATTCATATATTTGATCCATTACACTTTTCCATTGTTTATTCCTTGTTTATGTTGAATGCATCTATACTTTATGCAAAACTTCATTTCAAATGCTTAAACTAACTTGATCAATTGGTAAAAGCATCCTTAGCTTAGATTATTCGAAAGAGTAAATAAGCCAGCATCAAGTAGAATGCCTAGTATATCTAGACATAGATTGACTGGTGTTTATTGCATTATGTGTTCGACGCATGCATCCTAGAGATAAGTTTTGTATGTTATTCGCATTGAGAAATGTTGAATAAAGTGTAACACATAAAAAAAGATAAGAAAATCATCCCATCTCATCCACATCACATTCTGGTTTGTGTACATTCATCTTAGATCGACGCATACCACTTACATTAAAATCCATTTTCACACGATCCATTACTCACTACTCAACTCTTTTGTATCTTCTTGCACAAGCATAGCACCTTAGTGTAAATAACACATTTCTCTCATACATTTAGGAAAACCTTATAATAGCTACAACGCAAGGTCTGCGTTAGCTTAACCTGAATCCCTGAGTTCGACTATGGACTTACCAGGAACCTAAATTGGATTTATACTTGGGTCTAATTTAGGAAAACTTGAACGTCAAATAGTGGAGTGTCGTGTTTTCTGTTGCACATCTATAACGCATCAATGCGTTACAACTACATAAACGCATCAAAGTATCAACGCATCATTCTTACTTAGAACTTATTTTTCCAATTTATTTTATACAACACACACCCAGCTCGAATCACGATAGAAACGAACAATACCTCCGAACTGTCCCGCGTTTTGGATCATCTGGAGCATGATCGGCTTAATTTCAAAACGTGCATTCTCCTCAACCATTGGTCTTGAGATTCTGGGCGAGAAGTCGTAAAGATTGAGCCGCATAGTTTCTCATAGGGATGTTGCTGTGAAAGCCAGATCTCCATTTTCCTACTTAAGTAAGTGATTAAGGGGTTAATTAGAAGAAAGTTAAATCCTATGTTATGTAAATAATCTAATAATTTTACAATTGTCATAATAACTGTAATAATTGTCACCTTCTGTGGAATCCAACAATTAGTAAGAGTGAATGTAAACTATAATGGTTAGGTATTATAGTTATGATAACCATATTTGATCCTGAAGTACGAGTAGAAAGGACCCTAAAAGGATAAAAAGAAGAGAAAACCTTGAAGACTTAAATCCTGAAAAAGTGAAGAAAGGATTGAAGAATTGAGGAAAATATAGAAAATATTTGGGAAAATTCGTGTGGAAGTTGCACAGAGATAAACCATATTCATAGTGCTAACGAGATTGGAGAGAGAAATGGGAGAGGAAATGGGAGAGAGCGAGATTGGTTTGAAGCGAGAGAATGGGAGAGAGTGAGATTGGTACGAGCGAGAGAATGGGAGAGAGCGAGATTGGTTCGAGCGAGAGAATGGGAGAGAGCGCGATTGGATTGAGTGAGAGAATTGGAGAGAGCGAGATTGATTTGAGCGAGAGAATGGGAGAGAGCGAGATTGGAGAAGAGCGAGAGTTTGAGCAAGAAAGTTGGAGAGAGCAAGAGTGGAGAGCGAGAAAGTGGGAGAGAGCGAGAGCAGCCTGAACGCCTCATTCGAACATCACGCCCACGCGATCGAAGGAAACCGCCTGTGCATTAAACTGTCGGGCAAGTATTTATGCGTTGAATTTAGCCACGTTTTTATAAATTATGCATTGAAAACCCTAAATTGAATACAAACAAATATTGAAGACGCAAGGGCCAACGTCAACCAAAATTAGGTGTCTTATTAAGAGAAATTCTAAAACCCTAAGAAATTGTGGTGGATGTGTATGGAAAGAACACCTTGAGCCAAGGTGAGGTAAGTTTACGTTGATAAGGGGAGAAGTAACCACTTGGCCATGCAGCCAAGTAGGTGGTGTCAACACCATAGGAGGTTTGGATGCCTATAAATAGAGCCTTTGGGATTTCATTTTCAAATCAAAAATCATAAAATTCGTAAAAAGAGGGGGAGAGTAGGTGCATTGGACAATGAGGGTGGAGGAGAATGCATCAATTTGAGACAAGAAGATCTCCCAATCTACTCAAGCATTTGATGTAATTCCAAAGCCATCTGAAAGATAAGAGAGTATATTTTTCATGGTGAGGCTGCCGGAGAAGAAAATCTAAGGAATTAGGCTGAAGAATGAGAAAAAGACAGAGGGGTCGAGCTATCGGGTAAGCTGGGCCAGTCTTGATGTTTGGATAATTCCGGATAAACCATGAAGATTTATGAGCTAAGATTTTATGGTAAGCTTCTTGAGACAAGGAAGTATCTCAAAGTAAGGTGTGGAACTATGAGTAATCTAAGCTGTAAATTGGATCTGGATTCTAGGGGTAAAAAGGGAGCTCGAGGTAGAAAAGGGAACTATTAGAAAGGCTCCTAAGAAATTAAGGTGAGTGTTATAGCTTTAATAATTAACACATAGTGTAAGTGTTATAGCTTTGATAATTAACACATAGTGTGAGTGTTATAGCGTTATAGTTTCTATATATCGTGAGTGTTATGTTGCTTTGATAAATAAAGAATATTGTGTGTTTATACAGTATTGATAGTAAATGCATATTATGAGTATTCACTTAGCTTTATACTCTGATATTGGAATATATGCATCTGTAAATACAAAATACATGCTTTTGGTGATATGATGATTGACATGATATTGTTTGTGTAGTAACTATGGAAACTGCGATTATGCCCAGGATGTGGTTAGCATGCTTAACAAAAGGTTCTTGGCGGGAAAAATTGGTCGGCTTCGGTCGACGGGAAATAATAGTCGGTGACGACCGGCAGAAAATATGGTCAAGTACCTAAGCATGACTAGCGGGATAAATAAAATGGTCGATGTGCACATTGGCGGGAATTGGGGTCATAGGAAGGTTTCCATAGATGATTGTATTGATTGATGATATGATATGCATGCCACGTGTAGCATTTTGGAATAAAGGTTAATCATTGCATGAATAAATCCATGATCATGCATAGGTACACTGTGATTATTATTATGTGATTGATTTCCCAAAAATGATGATTTTCAAAGTGATTTCTGTCTTAAAAGAACCACTTACTAGGCTTAGTAGCTCACACTCCTCAGGATTTGGTTCTGGCGTGCCTTGATTTCCTTTGATTTCTACAAGAAAAACAGGACCTTGTGCTGGCTGATTCGCCCCTTGATTTTCTTTGGGCCTCTCATTATTAGCCATATGTGCTCTTCTTCACCTGATTCGGTTCTGGGTGCCCTTGCGCGAAAAGTACCCTCGATCTCTAGTTTAGCTTCGAATTCTGGATTAGTTCCAGTACTCATAAACCGTCAGCCTGCTCTTCATGATAAACAGACAGTACAACAGAGATCTATCCTGCAAAATACCACAAGAATATTCAACACTAAACCGTTACCAATCCCCGACAACGGTACCATAAACTTGTAATATTAATTTTGTTATCTTTATTATGCATGCACTGTGATGATAGATATTATGCTACAAGCTCATGTTGCCATAAACTCGTGAGGATAAGAATGAATCTATCTTTATCTATTGCACCGATGAATGAATGAAAGTAATGATGTACTATGCGCTCAAGTGCTTGCGATAAAGATATTTTGTGATACTACTTTCTAAGTATATGCGTTGATGATAATATGGTCGTAGTATGCGATGATGTAGTGCGTGTCACAAGTTTTCTTGCACTGAAACCAAGTATAATTCCAACGCAAGTTTCTCAGAATGACCTGAGGTCGAACACGGGGATTGTTGTCATTAGATATGATACTAATGTGGTATATGCGACTAGTTATAATAAAGAATAAAGAATTTGGGTTTTGACAAAAATGTAAATTGTGTTGAAAGTAAAATGCGTTGATAAAATAAATTCTAAACTACTAATATACAAGGGTGAGGACTGGCTGTGAAGTTGTACAAAAGAATCTAATGAATGCGATGGAAAGTCTTGTGAATGAAGCAGAAAGATAATGAGTAGAGAGAAAGAACATCGCAAGTTCATCAATCTCGTTAAGGATGCAACTAAGGTTCTGCTTTCTCTTGGCGTACACCTTTCAGTGATCGGCCCCGTTCCCATATGTCTATGGTGAAACAGAGATGAATATAATGAACGCAAGGTTGTTTCCATTTCTAGAAATACTTCTCGCTTTAGTTAACGCATTCTTCCAACCTTCTCTCGATAGGCGGAATAACATCTTCACTTATGCTCTCACAGATGAAGATATCATTGATCATGCTTGAGCTAAACTTAACCGATTACCTTAACACAGATTAACTCACTCGCTTAATTCTTCTTTTTTACCCAAGGGATTAAGAACACATGATGGAGAAAATGGATGATAAATGTATGGAAATGGACAGAGAGATGATAATAATGACGATAATAGCAATTAAATTTAAAGACAAGCATTTGATACATGATTTGTGAATGGAAGATTAAAGAAGAAGAACACAATAGAAAAAATGAATGAATAGAAACAAATACGGAAAGAGTGTCAACGTCTTGACATAGATCCCAATCGGAGACTTGTGCTTGTCGGCATATGGATGAAGTGGAGAGGAAAGCTTCCCTCTCAAGCTTGCTTTCCCGATAGAAGTGACCCTTTGGCACAGAGCTTTAGCTTCGGGAATCAGAAAAATTCCTTACTCGGAGACTCACTTTTCAGCCTTGTCTCCTTATTCTCTCGGATTTTCTCTGTAAAGTCTCTTCAGACCAGCCTCCTTTGCAATGAATTCAAGGAAGCTACTTATAGACAAGACCTTGACTCTTTGAATTGGTGGTCCCACTGTATAATTCTGATAATTCCTACCATGGCGTAATGGGAAATTCCTCTCTTCTCCACGATCAATCTGTCAAAATCGTACAATAGAAAGCTGTACACTTGTTAAAATCGTCCGCGAATGCATTACTCTTCACATCTTCGATCGATCACCGTATGCGGTGTTGTTGTTTTGATTACCACATGCATTGAAATGCGTTGATCGCTAGAGTTCATGATCAATCGTCGCATGTGCCGCCATTGCGTTGATCATTTCTTCGTTCTTGGTCGATTGGCGCATGTGATGTAGATGCGTTGTACATTTTATATTGGTTCGACACAATCGGCCTTTATCCACTTCCCAAGCTCCTCTTGTGTATGTCACTACGAACCTGACTCTTTGTATAGCTCAAGTCGAACTGCTATAACATTCTTTTTCTAAGAGCAAGAACGAACCTGATTCTTTCCATGATTGAGGATCAAATCGTTGCAACAACTCTTTTTTTGGGATCAAGGATAACTCTTACGAAATGTTTGTAAAAATAAAGGGCACAATTATAACTCTCACAATAGAGTGGATTTACAAGTTGTAGCACTCAATAAATCAATCTTCACAACATAAAATATCTTTCTCAAGAACAAGATGAAAAGAAGAGAAGCTTGGAGAGAGAGCAATAATGGTGGCTTAATGAGTTATGGAGGATTGAAAATGATAAAAATTGTTATGTTAATTTAGAGAAGAAGATGTGTTTAAATAGACAAGAAAAATTATTGAAAACCACATTTAATTGGGGCCATTGGAACTTGGAAAAGAAAAATCAATGGTGAAGATTTTGAACACAGCTAGTCATTAGACACAAACAAAAAAAAATAATATAATAGTATATATCTTTTAAAACCATTTCTTTTAAAACTCAACAAAAAGCATGGCCACCATGTGTCCAAAATTAGCCATTAGACTCAAACATAAAATAATATTAAATTCATTTTCCTTTTAAATTCATTTTCTTTTTAAAACAAACCAAATATCAAAAGTCCACTATGTGTCACTCATCCATTGCTCCAAGTGATACCTTTAAATTTTTTCACTATGATGAGAAAACTTATGCCACGTCATTAGCTCGGGATTTTTCCGTTAAGTTTGTTTCGCCTATATCTTCTTCGTTTAAACTTCGATTTAGGCGATTCAAGTTGCGTTGGAATCTTTGTTCTGAGATCTACGTAATAGACATTCAAAACACTTAAATTGTCAATAAATAAAAGCAGTTTTGTTATCATCAAAATATTAATTATTTAATTAATTAAAATTAATTAATTTGAGGTTAAGGGCCAAAAAACCAACAATCTCTCCCTTTTTGATGATGAAAAACAAGTCAAGAAAAATGAAATCCAAATAGATGTGTGGTATGAAATATGTTCTTGATGGATAATTAACACACATATAATTTCATTTCACTTGAACACAAAGAATATATTCAATAACAACATTCTTTCATTTTTCTTACTACCTCTCCCCCTTTTGGAATCAATAAAAAAAAAAAAGGACAATTAAGAAAAATAAACAAAGATATGAAAGCTTCCTCTAAAATCACAAGCACATACTTTGTATTTCTTCTCATATCTACATGTCTTCTATGAAAATATAGCAAACAATATCTTAAATTCAAAAGGCTTACAAAAAGACCAAGCTCAAGCTTAATTCTATTTAAGACCAAATTTCACAAAATTCTCCCATTTTGAAACTAGTTAAACACTCCCCCTAATAAGGGACAAAAAGACATTAAATATATAATTCAACTTTAGGGTAGAAATATCAAACAAATTTTCAAATAAAAATTTTTATTCCAAAGACAATTACTCCAAGAAATATGCATAAGAGCATCACAGTACAATAAAGGGATATGAGAAATCAATATCATCAAACATGAAATTAATATATAAAAGTGTATAGCTCCCCCAAAAACCAAACACTCTCCTTCTTTAACTCACCAAACAGGTAATGTCTCCACAATTTTAGAGCTAACACAACTGCTACTAACTCTAAATCATGTGTAGGGTAGTTATATTCATGCTTCTTTAACTGTCGAGAAGCATAAGCTACTACCTTTCCCTTCTGCATCAGCACACATCCTAACCCTTGTCGGGATGCATCACAATAGACCTCAAACTCTTTACCTGGTGTAGGTAGAGTTAATACTGGTGCTGACACTAACCTCTATTTCAATACCTGAAAACTATGCTCGCATTCTGGCGACCACTCAAACTTCGCATCTTTTCTGGTCAGGTTTGTCAATGGAAGAGCTATCTTAGAAAAGCCCTCCACGAATCTCCTATAATAACCTGCTAAACCCAGAAAATTGCGTACTTCGGTTACATTCAGGGGTCGTTCCCAATTAACTACTACTTCTATCTTTTGGGAATCAACGCTAACTCCGTCAGCTGAAACTATATGCCCAAGAAATACGACTTGATTTAACCAAAAATCACATTTACTAAATTTGGCACATAATTCTTTTTCTCTTAAAATTTGTAACACCATTCTCAGATGTTCTTTGTGTTTCTTCGCACTACTAGAATATACTAGTATGTCGTCTATGAATACTATCAAAAAATGATCCAGATAAGAATGAAATATCCTATTCATCAAGTCCATAAATACCACAGGAGCATTTTTCAATCCAAACGGCATTACTAGGAACTCAAAATATCCATATCTAGTTCTGAATGCAGTCTTTGGAACATCTGTGCCTTTCACCTTCAACCGGTGATAGCCTGATCTCAAATCTATCTTAGAGAATACTGTGGCCCCCTTTAACTAGTCGAAGAGATCATCTATACGAGGCCATGGGTACTTATTTTTAATATTCACCTTATTCAACGGTCTATAGTCTATGCATAATTTAAGGTATCGTCTTTCTTCTTAACAAACAAGACTAGCGCTCCCCAAGATGACATACTGGGTCTAATGTACCCCTTATCCACAAGTTCTTGTAATTGAACTTTTAATTCTTTCAGCTCCGTTGGTGCCATCTTATATGGTGCCTGGGATATAGGTGTTATGCCCGGAACTAATTCAATAGTGAACTCTATTTCCTTATCAGGTGGTAAGCCTGGTAACTCTTCAGGGAACACATCTAAAAATTCTTGTACCACAGGTACATCCTTAGGTTTCAGTTTCTTATCTTGTGCAACTGCTACATAGGCTAAATAGGCTTCACATCCTTTACTCAACAATTTCCTAGCCTTCACTGCTGATATTAAACTTTCTGGAAGTATTCTTTTACTTCCCACCAGGGTTATTTCTTTTTCACCTGGTTTCCTAAACACTATTTCTCTCTTAAAACAATCCATAGTGGCATAGTGTTTACTTAGGAAATCCATACCTAGGATAACATCAAACTCTAGTAATTCTAATGAAATCAAGTCAACCCAAAAACTCTGATTTCCAAGAGTTACTTCACAATTCCTGTAATACTCATGTACAACTAGAGTATCTCTTACAGGCATAGAGATAAACAAATCCTCATTCATACGCTCACGCACTCTATCTATATGTAATGTACACATGCGATAAACAAATCCTCTTTCATATGCTCAGGCACTCTATCTATATGTAATGCACACATGCTAGATATGAATGAGTGCGTAGCACCAAGATCAAATAATGCATAAACGGATTGATTACATAAAGTTATCATACCAGTTACGACATATAGAGCCTCTTCCACTTCCTAGTGTGTCATAGCGTATACTCTACCCTACTGCTGCTGCGGTTACTGTTGGGGTCGTCCAGCTACCCCTTTCTACTTAGCTACATCGGATCCCTCACCTCTAGTTCCGATCGTTCTAGGTTGGTTTACAGTCTGGGTAACTCCTTTTTTCTCATTCTGTGCTCCATGTCCTAGTTGAGGACAATCTCTCCTGAAAGTCCCAGCTTGTCCGCACTGGAAACACACATTCCTATTACCATAACATACTCCTGTATGAGGCCTACCATAGTTACACAAAGTGGCTTCCTCCCTGTACTAGCTACTGACTCGCTAGTGTGACCCTGATACCGATCTATCACTCGATCCAGCTGTAGGTCTTGACCTCTTACGATCTTGAACTTTATTGGCTCATGCCTCCAAAGCTCCTTATATCTGACTATCTAGAGATCGGGGTCTAAATCTCTTACTCTCGTTTCTTCAGGCATTCTAAACTGTCCTTCACCTGGTTGGAGTACATCTTCCCTCACTACCCTCTGCTCTACTCGGATAGCGGTCTCAACTAACTGAGTGAAATTCACCAATTGGATGTAGAGGTAACGGGTGTACGTATTTTTCTTCTTAGGCCATTCTCAAATCTTCTACACCTCTTCTTTTCTTTCGCGATGATCGGAAGGGCATACTGAGATAACTCAGTAAATCTTTATTCATATTCAGCAACCGTCATTACTCCCTGAGTTAGCCCAAGGAATTCCAACTTCTTCGCTTCTTTAAAAGAACTAGGGTAGTATTTATCTTCGAATACTTGTCTGAACTCGGACCAAGTCATAGTTTCTGAACTACCCCTTCTAGCCTCTATCACTTTCCACCATTTCTCAGCCCCTTTTAGCAACAAGAATGCTGCTAACTCGACCTTATGGTCCTCAGGGCACCTCATAACTTTAAAACAATTCTCAATCAAATCTAACCAGATCTCAGCATCTACTGGATCCGTGGCTCCATCGAATGTCGTGCCTCTTAAAGCTTTCAGCCTCTCGACGCCAAATTTCTTTTCTGGATCGTTTTGAATGGATCCTACACTCGCTGCCAATCTTTGAGTGATTCTATCAAATACTCGATCCTCCATCTGGGGTTCTAAACCTACCCTTGGTGTACTCGACTCGTTTGCAGAAGTTGCTTCCTGCTCTACTCAGTCTCTAACTCTTTTCCCCTTCGGATCTGGGTCCCGTCTAACTTCAGGACCTCCGCTGGTAGGGTCAACATTCCTCTTCTCAGTCTGCTTACTCCGCTTGCCACTTCTCCTCAGCATCTTTGCCTAATTATTAGGTACACATGTTAGGGACTTATCTATGGGACTTAATCTAATGCATGAACTCTCTCTTTCACCCAAAACCTTATGCTTTAATACTAAGCTAGTTCAAACCTTTCCCAAGTTTACGTATACCTTTGCTCTGATACTAAGCTGTCACCCCCACCCCAGACCACCTTCTTAAACTAGAGAAAGGCGTGACTGTAGCAGTTACCAACCCTTGGGCTGACACTTCCTGCCTAATAACTCTGATACCAATTATAATTCATATGCAACGGGACGTCTTTAGGCCCACAATTTATTAACTTAGAAACATAATATGTTTAGAGTCATTACAACACTAGATTTACAAGTCCCAAAACCCACAAACCCTAGTCCCTATATGAACAATAGTAACATGTGTACAATATTAATAATAATCACCTAGAAAACGGTTACAAGTCTTTTAGTCCTTTAATGGCAGAGCAGATGCAGAGCTATCTTTAGAGGATTCGATCGCTACCTGTGGGGGGAAACAAAACATTTGAAAACGGGGTGAGCTTACGCCTAGTGAATGACTGAGAAAACATAGTAAATTCTCATGCATGATTTCAGTAATGAGTTTTTAACTGAAACATAAACTTTTACAGTACTTGTACTGCAGCATAAACATTTTCCAAGCATAAAACATATAAAGTTGTTTTAATCATAAAACAGTAAAATCATTTCTTAATCCAACGTACCTTACTGTGGGTAAAACAATCCCAACACTAACTACTAGTCCAGAGAGAACCCTTTTGCTCAATCTCTGACTCTATTCACCTGTGGCCACACTAAGTACCCTCACACATTAGGTTCTTCTGCTCAGATACCTTCTCAATGTCCTTCAGTATTGAGCTACTAGGATACCTTCTCAAACGTCCTTCAGTATCCCATTGGCTTGGTACCTTCTCAAATGTCCTTCAGTACCAATAGATACCTTCTCAAATGTCCTTCAGTATCTATTTGGGTGGATACTTTCTCAAATGTCCTTCGGTATCGCATTTTAGTAAAACTAGTCATAAACGACTTTTCTCTTTAAAGCATGTAAAGTATAATACATATAAAACATGACTTTAAAGATGTTAATGCATGTTGGATCAAATCAACACATATAAATAGTTTTTCAACAATTTCTCACACATGCATGCATTCAAAACATAATTCACAACTTGCTTAGAAATCACTTTATAAAACTAGTAGGCATGAGAATATTCTTGAAAACATGCTTTCTATACACATTATAATCAAACAGTTTAAGAAAAAGGTTTTAGTTAAAACATTTTAGCCACTCCCCTTGACTTCCTAGGAGCTTTTCACTCCAGTGGCTCCTCCGGCTCCTTTTCACCCCTAGAATCCAGATTTAACTAATAGCTTAGAGTACTCATAGTTTTGAACCTTATTTTGAAATACTTTCTTCTACAAACTTATTCTAAAATGTCTCAGAAAGCTTACTCTAAAATTTCAGCTTAGAAATCCTCATGGTTTGGCCGGACTCACAGAATCTTCAAGACTAGCCTAGATTCGACAGTCTGACCCTTCTTTCTTCTTTTCAATCTCCAGCCCAGTTCCTTTGAGTTTTTCCCTCCGGTTGCCCTACTCTGAAAACTAGACTTCCAGAACTTTCAGATGGATTTGGAATCACTCTAAACGCACGAGTAGATTGGGAGATTTCCTCGTCCAAATTTGATACGTTCTTCTCAACCCTCATTGTTCTCCCTCTCCTTTACGAAATTTATGATTTTGTGATTTGAAAATGAAATCCCAAAACTCTATTTATAGGCGTTCAAATGTCTCGTGGTGTTGACAGCACCTACTTGGCTACATGGCCAAATGTTTATTTCTCTCCTTATCAATGCAAGCTTGCATCACCTTGTCCTAAGGTGTTTTCTTCATATGCGTCCACCAAATTTCCTTAGCCCTTAAGAATTATCCTTATGAAGACACTTAATTTTGGTTGACGTTTGCCCTTGTGTCTTCAACCTTTGTTTGTATTCAATTTAGGGTTTTCAATGTATAATGTACAAGAACGCGGCCAAATTCAACGCATAAATACTTGCCCAGCCGTTTGATGCATAGGCGAGGCCCTTCGACGTTTGCGTGGGCGAGGCATTCGAAAACAACACCGGACGAGGCGTTGCTGCACGCACAGGCTGCTCTAACTCTTTCCACTCTAGCTCTCTCCAATCTTGCTCTCTCCAACTTTCTCACTCAAAATCTCCCTCTCTCTACTCTCGCTCTTTCCCACTTTCTTGCTCATAATCTTGCTCTCTTCAATCTCGCTGATGTTGTTCTCTCCCACTTTCTTGCTCATAATCTTGCTCTCTCTAATCTCGCTCTCTCCCACTTTCTCGCTGGTCTTGCTCTCTCCAATCTCGCTCTCTCCCATTTTCTCTCCAATCTCGCTAATCTTGTTGTTAGCTACTGTGAACATTGTTTGTCTCCGTGCAATTTCTACACGATTGTGCCACTAGTCACTTGCCTTCCAGTGCTTTATGCACAACACGTATTTCAAATAAATTTTCCATACTTAGCCATTTTTTCCAAATTTTTGCAAACTCAATTTCCATATTTTTCTTTTCAAATCCCCATTCATTCTTCACCATTCCACACTAACTTTCTCATCAATCTACTTATTATACAAATTTCATTACAATTTTATCAAATAAAGCTCAGCTTAAATTATTCAAGGAAAATCTACTTAACACTTAGAAATTTGCTTCCCTTTAACATAGGATTTAACTTTCACTTAGTTAATTCCTTTTATCACTTGCTTAAGTAAGGAAAATAGAAATCCGGGTTTCACATATAGCTCATCATAAGATAGAGATTTGTGACTGACCTCATGTTCATCAGTCTCATCCCCGGAGTCATTTTTCGAATGGGTCATCAAGCATAAAGAAGATCCATCACAGTTTTCCCTCTCTTCATGGATTTTTCTTTGATTTTGAGAATTACAATTCTCCTTCACATCAAATAAATCATTAGTAGTACAAGGAGAACTTTCTACGTATTATCAAGAAAATTCCAAATGTCATATGCATAATCCAAATGTAAAATTGTATCACAAATTTTTCTGTCCAACGCACAATATATGATATTTATAGCTTTGGCATTACAAGTAAGCAACTCATTATTCAATTGCAATTTTGACAAATCATGCTCACAAACATATACAATGTTCAAATCCATAGCAAGCATAAAAGTTTTCACTCTATTTTTCCAAACATCATAATTTCTACTACCATCAAAGAATGGAGGTCTATCAACACAATTATCTAAAGTTGTCATAGCTCTAGCAATTATGCTTTTCAAATAATTTTCCAAAATAATACTTGAAAAATAATACTTGAAAAGTGTGTGTCAATCTTAAATGATTTATGAAATTTTTATATCAAATAAGAGAGCAACAAGCTCTGATACCAATTGTAGGATTCATATGACAATCCTAGAGGGGTGAATAGGGTTTATTTAACTTAATGAAAACTTTTTACTAACATAGACCCAATTAAATAAACTAACAGACTTTTTGCTGACAAGTAATTTCAACAATAATTTCATGCAAAATAATTCAATTAAAAATAATCAAGAAGTTAATAATACTACTTTAAAGTACCCAAATTGGTTTTCATAACAAGATTGATAATGGATGTAGAAATTCAAGAACAACCAATCAAAAGAATCCAATATGAACAATTAATTTCAAGAACAAAAATTGCAATTAATTTCAAGCAATAAAATATAATAACAAATTAATTACAAAATTAAAGAGGAGAGGGATAGAGAAATTGACACCAAGAATTTTATAGTGGTTCAACACAACCGGCCTACATCCACTTCTCAAGCTCCTCTTGTGTATGTCACTACGAACTTGACTCTTTCCACGGCTTAGAGTTGAACCGCTATAACGTTCTTTTTTCAAGAGCAAGAACGAATCCAAACCTTTCCACGGTTGAGGTTCAAATCATTGCAACAACTTTTTTTTTCGGGATCAAGAGCAACCCTTACAAATTTTTTGTAAAAATGAAGGGCACACTTCCAACTCTCTCAATAGAGTGGATTTACAAGTTGTAGCACTCAATGAATCAATCTTCGCAACGTAAAATATCTCTCTCAAGAACAAGATGAAAAGAAGAAAATTGAAGCTTGGAGAGAGAGCAACAATGGTGGCTTAATGAGTTATGGAGGATTGAAAATGATAAAAATTGTTATATTAATTTAGAGAAGATATGTTTAAATAGACAAGAAAATTATAGAAAACAACATTTAATTAGGGTTATTGGAATTTGGAAAAGAAAAATTAATGGTAAAGATTTTGAATCCAACTAGCCGTTAGACACACAAAAAAAAATATAATAATATATATCTTTTCAAACAATTTCTTTTTAAAACCCAACAAAAAACACATGGCCACCATGTGTCCAAAACTAGCCATTAGACACAAACATGAAATAATAATAAATTCATTTTCTGTTTAAAACAATCCAAAGATCAAAAGTTCACCATGTGTCACTCATCCATTGCTCCAAGCGACGCCTTTCAATTTTTCTACTATGATGAGAAAACTTATGTCACATCATTAGTTCGGAATTTTTCCTTAAGATTGTTTTGCTTATATCTTCTTTGTTTGAGCTTCGATTTGGACGATTCAAGTTGCGTTAGAATCTTTGTTCTGAACTATGCAATAGACACTTCAAAACACAAATTATCAATAAATAAAAGCAAACTTGTTATCATCAAAACATTAATTAGTTAATTAATTAATTTGAGATTAAGGGTCAAAAAGCCAACAGATCAATATAATTTAGTTTTTCTTTACTAATAATTTTTCTATAAGCACCATCACTAAAAGTGACCTTTCCAAAATTGGCAAATTTGAGATTGGACAAATAACTCTTTTCACTAGTCATGTACCTAGAGCTTCCACTATCAAAATACTAGCACCTTTAGCAAAGGATCTGAGCAAAGTTAGAACCACATTATATTTTTTTTAACATTTTTCTCTCTCCGCACTTGTTTGACTCTTGTCTGGTTTTTATAATGGTTTTGTGAGAAGTAGGGAACACTTCTGAAATAGGTGGGTCTGTAGAGAATCTTCAATAATTGATAGCAAAAAGGACGTTTGTATCCCACCTTTCCATAATAATGACTAACCCACCTTGGTCTAGTCAAGGGATTATCTTTCAATACAACAGCGTTGGTTGATGTACATGTAAAGTCGTAAGACTCAAGATCTTCAGTTCTAACAAACTCAATCTTTTGCTTCCCTTTTTGTTTTGACTGGTTGTAGTGCTGATTTCCTCTTTTAGAAAATCCAACCTAGAGTTATCACTAGTAGATTTTCCTTGTATCAAATTTTTTTCCAAAAACTTAGATCCAACATTCAACATTCTGATATTCATGCATACTGAATCATTTTTAGCTTTAACTTGAGGGAGATCATGCTTCAAATTTGCAATAGTACACATAAATATGTGATTATTAACTATCAAAGTCTCAATTCTTACCTTTTGCACATCTAGGTCTTTCTGATCATTTTGTCATTTGAGAAGAAAAGTATGATAAGAGGGATCTGTAGACTCAATTTCTGTAGTATCATGATCGTTCTTTGCATAACACATCATATTCAGAAATATCAGATGATGAGGTGTCCAAGGATATGTTATTAACAAGTGCTTTGACATCATCCTCTTAGTCACTGCTATCTTCGGATTCAGTATCAGAAAAAGTTAATTCATAATTTTTGTGACAAAGTTAATAAATATTATTTACTCTGTTTCTTCAGAAAAGTGGGACATTCAGCCTATATTTAACTGAATCCAAACCACTCTCGACATTTGAAGTTCTTTTCCTTGTACGAAAGTAGATTTCCTAACTTGTCAGATTCCCTTTTATTATTTTAAGATCAGAATTGATTGAGAGGAGTATAACCATCAAACTTTTTATAATTATAAGAGCCAGACCTCTTACCAAAACATTTTAGCACTTGATTAAACTGTTTTGAAAGCAAAGCAATCAATTCAACAAGAGGATCTTCTGATTCTCTATTGTCACTCACCAACTCTTCTTTAACAGCAGATTGAAGAGCAATTCCCTTTATTTTTCTGTTCAACCTTCCCATCCAAGTTCATTTCAAAAGTGAATAAGGAGCCAAATAATTTGTCTACTCTCAACTTTGTAATATCTTGAGCTTCCTCAATGGTAGTGACTTTCATGTCAAATCTCTTGGGTAGAGATCTAAGTACCTTCATGACAAGTTTTTCTTAAATCTTCTCTCTGAGAGCAAATGACTCATTTGCAATATCTAGCAAACGTACATTGATTTCAGCAATGGATTCTTCTTCGTGCATTCTATCAAACTTTGATGTCATCAACTGCAGCCTAAACATCTTTAGTTTAGACGTTCCTTCATGTGAAACAGACAACATGCCTATGCTTCCTTAGCTGAGACACAAGTATTAATTAATCTGCATATATTGCGATCTACAACATTGAATATGGAATTCAAGGCACTAGAATTTCCCAAAGAGGCCTCATCTTTTTCTCTAGACCATTGAGATTCTAACTTCAGAATTTTCTTTTCATCATCAGTTTTGATGGTAGGATGAGTCCATTTAGATTCAACAGCCTTCCATGTTTTGTTATCAATCAACTTCAGAAAGGTAATAATTCGAGTTTTTTAATAAGAATAATTTGTTCTATCAAAAACAGATGGATGAGTGGTAGAGCTTCCTTCCTTGATTCCTTCCATGACCGAAGCACCTAAGATAAAAGTGACCCACTCTGAAACCAATTGAAAAAGCACTAGAGTGACTCGCCACTCTACGGATGTTAAATCGAAAGCACCAACAACAACTATAACAACAAAAATACCAACAACAAGTAAACAAGTAAAGACACACAACATTTGATAACCCATTTCAGTGATAAATACCTACGTTTGTGGGGTAGAAAGCCCAGGAAAAATAATCCACTACTATTAAAAAGTTAAGCAATTTACAACGTAGTACTTATATGTAATAGACCTACTACTATAGTGGCTCACATAGAGCTTAACTCACATTGCACCTAGGCTCCCCCTAGATGTGAGACTCTCTCTCAATTAAACTTAGGCTCCCCCTAAGTATGTTAATATTAGTATCTGAAACTTCAGCACCCGACAGTGTGTGAGACTCCTCTCAACTTTATTATCTTCCTCTTGGATCAGTTAACTCCCTTCATCGACAACTCTTAGGTCTCCCTAAGATAGAAAACTTCTTCTTTGAAGCTGAGTCTTAAGTTCCTCCCTAAGACTGAGAATCCCTTCTCTGGGAGCAATAGGTTAGGCTTCCTCTAAGACCTTGAAACTCTTTAATGTGTTGCACTCAACGGATGAAGAGCATGCATAGTAGAATAGTGAGCAAACAAGCAAGAACATGATATATAATAGTTCGATCGAAATACAAAAACGTATTACTCAATTACACAAATGTGGCAACTTTAAATGGTCTACAACACTCACTTTAAATAAATGAATCTATTAAAGGAAATAAGTCCTCATTTGGAATAAAAATTCGCACTTCAAAAAGGAACATATTGGACTAAATATAATAGTCGGATATTTATAGATATGGAAAAAATATTTTGCAAGAAAATACTCTAATGTCACAACTGAATGTTAATACTTTATTTAAGACATATGCAGAACTACTGGTTGAGAAAAAATTATAAAGCCAATAAACCAAATCTCCAACAATACTTTTTAGCCATCGCTTTTGTCCGACCTTTGCCTCCATCGATTTGCCATCGACAAAGGCCGATCCAAATTTGGTTCATTTGCTTAGTTGATTCTACGTTCTTGTTTTTTTAGTTTTAGCCTCTATTATGTTTTCTGATCTTACAAGAGCTCTATTCCATTTTCAAATCAGCAGAGGGTTCTGTTTTAGATTTCTCTATGAGGATCTCTGTCCCCAGCCTATAAATTCTCCGTGTGATAGTTCTTTGTGGGTTATGTCTCCAACCCCGAAGTTCTCCATATTTTAGTACATTCTCTCCAGCCTAGAACTTCTCTGTATTTTAGTACTTCATGGGTATTCTATCCAGCCAAGAAGTTCTCTGTATTTTAGTTCTTCGTGGGTACTCTCTCTAGCTCAGAAATTCTCTATGTTTTAGTTCTTCGTGGGTTTTGTCTCTAGCCTAGTTTTTTCATTATTTGATTTGAGAGTTTTCTTCGATTTTTATCATCAGCAACAGTTACTTCACAAACTCAAGTTCGTTGTTACTCTACCACCTTGAGTTTGAGGGAGGGTGTCAAAGTAAATTAGGGGTTTATTCCTAATTAGTATTTTCCTTTTATGTACTTTTTCTTTCTTGGTTTATTTCCTTTGTTGGGTTTATTGGTATCTATTTATTCACCTTTATATTGTATTTTGAATAAGTTAATTATTCAATATAATATACAAAATTAACAAAAGTAAGTTAAAACTAACTTATCTCACAACGGTTTACATTCCAACTTTTCACTTTTTTATTGGTGGGTAAACCATATCCAACACTTCATGAATTCTAATCAAGGTTCAAAATATCGATGTTGCTGGAAATATCAAGGTCCCGATTTTATGAAAATATCGATAGAAATTTTGGAAAACTTTATGGAAATTGATGAAAATTGTTATAATTAGTTAATGAAACTTTGATCGTGACCTAATTAGACTATATTTGATAATTTTTAATCACCATTTCTATAAAGTAAGATAATATTTAGAAGTATAGTGCAAATAATATCAAATATTGGCAATTAATTGCAAAATTAAAGGATGTAAAATGTTTGCATACAAAATAATTGTAAATTATTTGTTATAAAACCTACATGTCTAATACAAAAAAGATGACCTTGGACATCTAATCCAAAATATTGATAATTCAGGTAGAAACTACAATATTGCTTCCAGGTCATCCTATATTTAAAATGTTGAGGATAATTATTTAAATAAAAATTATGGACTCGTATGGCCAACATATAGATCTTTGGGTGGATACATCTCATTAGTCAATGATCTTCATCCTTCAAATGGATAATAACTATTTGGTGGAAAGTTGGGCAAGAAATTGTTACGGTCAAGTCTTGAAGGACCATTATAATCTGAGTAAGAATAATTATCTTTACCATAGTTTGTTGTGTATTACTACTCCTTATGACTACAGTTTTCTAATTCTTTTTCTTGGAAATGAAAACTTTGGATGGTAAATGTAGCAAAACGGACATCAATTCAATTTTGAGATGAAATAATGTTAAAATTCAATGGAAAATGTTTGAAAAAAATTAAAAATTAATATATATTTATCAATTTTGATTTCTTAGAAATGAAAGCTTTGAATAGTAGAAAAAAAAAACTTAAATCAATCTAATTTAGAGATAAAATGATGTGAAAATTCAATAAAAAAAAGTTTTGAATGAAGTTAAAATAAATATATGTTATTATTTTATCAATTTTTGTTTCTTGGAAATGAAAGCTTTGAATTGTAAAAAACAAAACTTACATCAATTCAACTTTACATTGATGTGTGAAACTATACCATTTATATAATTAAGACAAGTTTATAAATCTTTAAAAAATTTCATTGGACACAATTGTTTAAAAAAAAATTGAAATTTTGAGGAGGGAGGAAAATCAAAATTTCCCCTACGAAAATTTCAAACGGTTCGAAATTTCTCGATCAAAATTTTGAGATTTTTATCGAAATTTTAAACTATGATTCTAATTCATAGTGATAGGACAAGCCAACGTCAAAGGGTAAATAAATAAATAAGGAACGTGGCTATAAATTCTCGACTCCCTATAAAATCCGTCATTATCTGTTTGGACAGTGGCATATTTGTTAGGTTCTATTATGATTATTGGAGTGCCCTCAGTAATTCACACACACACATTTTTCTTCCAGTCTCTTTCACAGCTTTTAGTTCCTTCTGGAAGTGGAGCCACTGTTTGCATTAGAATGGACAAAAAGACCTATCAACTAGCTAGTGAATGGTCCATATTTGCGAGTATTGTTGTCAACTCCTACTTTTGATAACTTTATATGGTCAGTTTACAATCTCTTCTTTCCTTCACAAGTTTTTAGATTAAATTTGAAAATATATTAAAAAAAAAAAAATTTCAAAAATAAAAAAATAAGGGAAACTATTTATACAAAATAACAAATTTTCAATATTGTTTAATAGAGGTTGATAGAAATCTATGAATTATGAGATTTTGTCAGTTTTGATAACAGAGAAAGTAACTAACCTTTTAGGGGATGTTTGGCCATGGATTTCGAATTGGGGGGTTTGACATTTGAAGCCAAATCCATGTTTGGGCACTTGGAATGAAATTCCTAGATGAAGAAACAAAACCCATAGGTTTGGAATATGTTTTTTTTAATGAATTCTATAGGTTTTAGAAAATTTTTCTTTCATCTTCTACCTCTTATCCATGGTCATTGATGATTGTCGACAACGAATGTAGGGCGACATCATGATCGAGCATCGACAACCAACTTCTTGTTTGTCAGCGATCGATCATCTTGACCGTCAACGACCGATCGTCTTGACCATCGTGACCAATTGCCTTGACCATCAACGATCAATAACATTGACCGTTACCGTTGATGGACAAACGTCTTGATTGTTGGTGACCAATCGTTGTGATCGTTAACAATTGATCGTCATGCTTGTTAACGACCAACTGTAGTGATGGTCAAAGACCAAATATCATGACCCTTGGTGACCGATTTTTGTGACAATTGACAACCAATCAATCGTCTTAATCGTCGGTGATCGTTGACCATCTTCACCATTCGCAAGCGATCATTGACCGTCTTCACCATAGGTTGATGATCAACTTTATCGTCGACAACTGACAATTGTGATCGTTGACAACCGAATGTCTTAACCATTGGTGATCATTGACCTTCTTTACCATCGACAAATGATTGTTGGTGCTCGACTATTGTGACTGCCAACAACCGATTGTCGTGACTGTTAGTGACTGATCGTTGTGTTGATCTACAACCAAATATCATGACCCCCGACAATCAACTAACCGAGATGATCGTCAAGAATCGACCAATCATCATTCCAATGTCAGTTGATCATTATGATCGTCTTTGATCGATGCATGGTTGATGATGATAGTCATGTTGGATTTAGTGTCCTAAATCTTGTTCCTCTTGTAGTTTCTAATTTGTTAATACAAATTATTATTTGATAAAAGAAGTATTTTATTTGACATTTAGATAACATTACCTCAATCCAATAAACTACTATCCAAAGTTGTTTAATAAAATTTGAATAGTATGTGGTAGACATACAAGTGGATTGTGTTCAAGTAATGACCTAAAAGGTCTACAATATATGGTTAAGGTTGAGTGCCTTATTCTGGTGACACTGCGGATACAACCTACTTTGTCATTGTTACATGAGTTGTAGTTGTTACAGACAATATGATCCATATTGTTCATGTGGAGACATCTGAGTGGAAGCATCCAATATAAAGAGTTTATATAAGACCGGACCACGAAATGATTAGTTTTTCAGTATAACACTATTGCTTGAAGAAACTAACTTTTCACTAGGATGACCAGAGGTAGCTTAATCTTAATCCTGAGTTGTTATGAACTTCTGCCTATGGAGCAAACCTTTGATCTATACGGGTGAGAGTAACCTATTTTATCGATTCAATATGCTTACCATTTTGGGGTTCAGTCCAAATAGGGAGCTGAGAACACAACTACACAAAATGAAATTCACTCTTTCCCATAGAAAGAAAAAATAGATAAAGTGCTCCCTTAATAGTTAATTCCAGTTCTTGAAAATTAAGACATCCCTTTCTCATTGGCTCGAAAGGGGTTAATTTATAGTTTTACTACAAATTATTTTTTTATTAGAGGAATCGGTGACATTTAAAGAGTTAGATGTAACTATTGGGATAAAACGATAATTTAGACTCAGTTGTAGTTATGAGCAATTTATGAAAGATCAACTTACTATTGATCGGTTATATCCAATGGATACAGGAATATATCTACAATGTGAAGAGTGCAGTTATTGGTTTTTAGTAGACTGACTAATACTTAATGAATATTGATTAATCCATTTAAAGAGTTTAGTTGGTTAATCCCCGTATTATTGAAGTTTCTAATCTGTGAGTCCAGGTCCCCTTATTAGCTCACTAAGGATAAAAACAAGGAATAATTTACATTTTTCAAATTATTTATGGGAATTAAAATAATTAATTGTATTGATATGATTAATGTAATGTATAATTTACATTGATACATTATAATATATATAGTTAATTATAAATATGGTTTATAATTAAAACTATATAATATATGAAAGAAAAATATTTGAATGAACTTCAAATATTATATAAAGGTTTTATACTATAGATTAAAATTTAATATGAATTTATTAAAACTATAGATTATAAGACAAAACTATATTATAATATGATTATAAATGCATAGAATATGGTTATTGATGGTTAGTTAACCATATCATAACTATCATATTAATATAATTTATATTTTATTTATATTAATATAATATTTTAAAAAATAAAATAAAATCCCATTAAGGGAGTTATTTTAGTAGTAGGTGTAGAGGGGGAGTTAATGTAACTCCCTTGTCTTTCCCTCATCTTCTCTCATTTGCATTATAACTACAGAAAAAATACAGTAGGAAAGATATCACTCTGTATTTTCAACCTATCTCTCACTCATACAAATCTTCCTGAGAAATTCCCTTTACCAAAATTTTTTCTTGAAGCTCACACTTCATTTCCTTGTATTGTGAGAATAATGAGGACTCCTTTTGGTGGTGTTCACTTGGCGGAAGAGTTCCTGTGCTTCTACAAAAGTTTTGTTCATGATCTCGAAAGAGAATGGCATGAAGATTGTCAATTCTTCATAGGTAATTTTTCCTCATCTTTTTATTCTCAATGAATAGTATGCTTAGCCTTTTAAATTTGTAAAATCATTATTGATTTTTCCACTTTCAATCAAAGACAAAACGTTTAAACGCTTTCGCATTGGGATTCAATCCCTTCAAAATGACAATTTGTGTTGGCAAATCACCTGTTACCATTTGATAAGCAAATAATTGGCATGAATAAGAGCTAAAGGTAAAAGTCTTCTTGAAACATTAAATAATTACTTTCAACCTAAGTCTTCAAGCTATGGTGAAGAGTTGCAACTATTCGAGCTTTAAGACCACCCAAAAGACACCATGAATTTGAAATTCTAAATTCATCCCATTACTAAAAACTATTTTTTTATATATATAAAACAACTAAGTCATTGTCATTCATACATTATAGTCATAGAAATTAATAAATCAAAATTAATTAATTTAAGATTATAAAAGATAAAATTAATATACATTTAATTTTAAAATGAATAAATTAAAATTTTCTTTTAAAATATCATAAAAGTTGATGCAAAATACATTCAAGGTTATACAGTTCACCAAACAACCATTAAAAAATAAGAAAAAATCAGATTACCCAAATCCATGTCTGCACCCCAAACACAGGCTTGAAAATCCCAGGCTACCAAATCTTGCATCCCAAACATAGGCATTTGTATCCTAGGCTTGAGAACCCCCTCAAATAAGCCTTCAGGAATTTGATTCTCAGGCTTTTGATTTCCAACCTGCGCCTCAAACGTCCCCTTAATTACTTTCTAGTTAATATGCCGATTAATTTAAATTTCTATAATTTATTATTATTGTTATTGTTGCTGTTATTATTATTATTATTATTATTATTATTGCACACTTTGGGCAACTTATAGCCTATATTCAATATGTGTCAATGGACGGGGCATAAATGTTGATGGAATATCCTATTCTATCTTGTAAGAGAATGACATAGATATTGATGCAATTTCTTGAGATGGTGGCATATATGAATTGTTTGGAATTGCATATAGACTATTCTTAGTTACTAGAATGCTTTGGAAGAGTGAACACATGAAGGGGTATCACAAAGACTCCTTTCCATGTCAAAACGTTGTGGATGTGTCTTCATCATTTCTAATGACAAATGTTGGGGTTTTGGACCTCAATTAGAAAGTACACATCTTATTATAAGATTGTATTAATTATCCAAATTTATATTACTTATTCTATAAATCGATTTAAAAATTCATCGTACGTTGTTTCAATCTCTATGTCAAGCCATCTCAATTTAGCTCTATGGTTGTCTTTTTCACTCTCATTTGAAACACTATCAAAATAAATCTATACACTAAGCATTAATCATTTATAATTTTATAAACTTATAGTATTATAATTAGTGCAAAACAATCATAGAGAATATTTTTTTTTTTTAAAGAAAAAAACATATACTTTGTCCTTACCCAATCAAATGTACATCGGTCTATAAAACAGATTACAAGTATTGGAAATGATTTTTGGACTTAGGCCCATAGGAAAAGTTAAGAGAGTGGGAAGTTTTATCCCACATGGATAGATTTAGAATTGCCTAGAGGGTTTAAATACCAAGGCATTCTAAATGAGAATCCAAATTGAGTTAGTGGTGGAAGTATAATCCTTTCACTACACACGTGTGTCATTGTTGCCATTTGCCTAGTCAAACAGTTGGGTTCGGGTAACTATGCTTGCTTGAAAAAGAATTAAATTTTTATTATTTATCCTTTATAAATATTCATTGAGCTTCTGACTATTGGTTTCTGTCCATTAACGAACCTTTCCGTTCGTTGGTATCCTCCTCTCACACACTATATAACACTGTTCAGATCTATCAGAGAGGACATACAACTGAATTTCATTCCTTCCTTTCCACTTGATTCTTATCGGTTCTAATCCTTTTTTCGGTGAGTTGTGTTAACCTTGGGGAGCAACCGACATAAGCGATTAGTATCGAGGTCGCGCCGTATTTGCTTTCAAAGCAGTGATTTTTCTACGACCCAGCAACTTTCGTGACATCCATTTCAATAATCTGAAAGAAAATAACACAGATGTCGATCAAGAATGGTAAAGTTCTCTCTAACGAGTCCAAGCTTGAACCACTAGATGAAGTAAATTATCACCGCTAGTATTAGAAATTATTGATTTTCTTCGAGCAGCTAGAGATTGATTATATCCTCAACACAGTAGTGCCTACCAAAAAAGTGAGCATTGTCTCTTATCCAGAATTCTCCGTCCAACCTATTGATGTTTCTAATCAATCAAAGCAATTTACAATTGATCCTGATAAGTACAAGAAAGACAACAAAATAGTCTGCAGGCATCTGCTGAATCATATGACAGATTCAATGTTCGAGTTCTTTGTGGTCCAAAAATTAGTAAAGGTAATTTGGAGTACATTGGAGTCCTGATATGGAGGAGATGATACTGGTCGCAAAAAGTACATTGTAGGTAAATGGTTATAATTCTAAATGACAGACGAGAAATTGATAGTGGAGCAGATACATGAGTATGAAAATTTGGTGGCAAACATTCTGGCTGAGGGCATGAAAATGTGTGAGATTCTACAAGCTAATGTGCTGCTTGAGAAAATTTCCCATCCTGGAGCAACTACATAAATCATCTAAAATACAAAAAGAATGATCTAACACTTTAGGAGCCAATCAGTCACATGCGCACCAAAGAAGCCAACAAACTAAAAGATAAACTAATTTCTGGAAATATAAATTTAGTTAATGCTATCTTGGTTGAATCTTTTGTTGTTAACAAAGACAAGTCCAAAAATCATAAAAAAAAATAGTCTGTAAAGAATAAGACTGAGAAGAAAAAACTGATTTGTTATGTCTGTGGGAAATCAAAACACAAATCTTATCAATGCAGTCAAAGGAAAGGAAGGCCAAGTCAGCAACCCATACCACAAACTAATCTTGTTGAACAAGATGACATAATTGTTGCTGTTGTGGAAGCAAACCTGATAGAAAACAAAACTGACTTCGAGACATTTATGTTCAAACTGAGAGCTCTTCCATGACTATAAGGACACTGTTGATAGAGAATGTGTGTTTATGGGTAACTCAGCCACAACAAAAGTGCTTGGAAAAGGGAAGGTTCTTTTAAAATTAACCTTTGGAAAAACTTTATCCTTAAATAATATATTGTATGTACCTTCCTTACGTAGGAACTTGGTATCGAAGAGCCTATTGAATCGGACTGGGCTTAAAATTGTCCTAGAAGCTAACAAGGTTGTCCTCGCCAAAAATGGAGACTGTGTTCGGAAGAGATATCTTGTTGATGGTCTTTTTGTACTGAATACTGTCTCTGTTTCAAATATGATGAATGTAAGTACTTCTAATTCTACTTACATAGTTGAGTCTCTTGATATGTGGCATGGTAGACTAGGTCATGTGAATATTGCATCAGTTAAGAAGCTTAAGGATTTAAAATTGATTAATGCATCTGAAACACATGAAACTAGTAAATGTCCTATTTGTGTAGAAACAAAGTTTGTAAAAAAACTTTTAAACCTGTCACATCTAGAAGTACAAAATTACTAGAATTGATTCACTCTGGTTTAGCTAATTTAAAAAACATCACGAGTAGAGGTGGAAAAAATTACTACATTTCTTTTGTTGATGATTTTTCTAGATATACTAGAATTTATCTTTTAAAAACAAAAGATGAAGCTGGTAGTATGTTTCTAAAATATAAAACAGAAGTAGAGAATCAATTAGATAAGAAGATTAAGAGGTTAAGATCAGATAGAGGTGGTGAATATAGTGATAATACACTAAAAGAATTTTGTGAATCAAATGGCATTATTCATAAATTTACTGTTCCTTATTCACCACAACAAAATGGTATAGCAGAACGTAAAAGCAAAACTCTTAAGGAAATGATGAATGCTATGTTGTTAAGTTTTGGATTGTCTAATAACATGTTGGGGGAAATTGTGCTTTCTGCCTATTTTATTCTTAACAGAGTACCTCACAAGAAACTAGATTCCTCCAAGGCAATCTATATCGTACCCAATCTTTAAGGTTGAAATCATATAGATTTAGGGATTTTAGTGATTGAGAATAATTAAGGATTTTCATATTCAAAGCCTATTTGTTTTTTGAAGTGTGGGTCACAAACTAAACCTCATGTATATCGTATCCACACTATGAAAACACATTCACATTAGGTGTATCTCGAATCACCATGAGTACAAAATTTAGTAGTTTGAAAACAATTTCAACATGCTAAACATAAGTTATAAGGCCACAACAAGGTTATAACGTTTACAACTCGATGTTCCATAACTCAGGGTTATTATTTCATAACAAATTATCTAACTAAAATCACCTTAATCCATGTTTGGCTTATATGAATCCTAAAATCGAATATTCATAGATTCTTGTTTCGAAAATTATTTCTAAAAGCCACAATTACTTGATTTCATATCACAATTATCTTTGAGCTTTTGTAAAAAAATTACTAAAATCAAAAGATTTTTAGAAATTTATCTCTCATGGGCTCCCATAATATAAATAAGTCATTATAGCTTAAATTACAGCTAAATATAAATATCTTCAAATTCAATTCAATTATATTGAACTAAGAAAAGATAAATGCATAAGTCTCTTTCAATAATAAATAAATTACGAAAAGAACATAAATTTCTTGAAATCTTTAAATATCCAAATCAATGGTATGCACATCAAACGTAATTGATTTCAAAACTTAAAAACCAAAATTTGCGAAAATAGTATAAGTGTAAGGACTTTAGTTTGAATCACCAATTACAAAATAGTTTCATTTATTTAGTGTCAAACCTTAATTTAAATCTTTTATGAATACTTAATCATGGTTTCTATAGATTCGAGTTTAAGTCCACGATACCCTTTTCTCTCCAATGAGTTTATTTTGTACTTTTAATAGCATATCTTTTTCTTTCACTAATATTCATCATCTTATTCCTCCAATAATAGACTCTATTATTGATAGGCTCCTGCTAGCTAGTTATATAATATATCACTAATAGATTCCGAAAATTGAATCTAAAGTTCTTTTACATTGTATTATATTTGCTAATACTTTGGTTATAGTTTCTATATTTATAGTGCCCCTTCCTTTAAAACTCTTTTCTTCTCTCATTTCATGGCTTCCACTTCCGTAATTTTTCTAAAAAATTATAAAAAAACTCAAAACATCAACATAACACTTATACCCGATGTTAGAGGATTAAACTTATGAGTTAGTAAGTGCCTTAGTCTTCACCCTGTCCATAACTTATGAAACCTGTCTGGGTTTAAAAAAAATAAAATTTTTTAAGCAAAAAAAAAAAAAAAGTAATTAACAAGTAAAATACTATTTTAATAAAAAACCGATCGACTACAATAATTTATAATTTTCTCATATTAGAGAATTAGACACAGAAAGTGAAGTGCCCCATTGTCCTCTAAATTATATGTTAATTAGTCCACCCACTATATCATAGAACCACGATAAATTTTGTTCTCTTTATCACGTAAAATTAACTAATGCACACCAAATAAATAATTGTAAACAGACGAGACAAAGTGGTTCTATGCTTCAAACAGCCAAAACATATAGAATTGCTAATTAAAATTTATGTTGATATTTTTGCCTGCGTTAATTTAAAGAAATATCAGCCACAAATTCTTTTCGTTCTCCAATATTAAATTTAGATGTGATAAAGACGAGTATCTACCAAATCAATGAATGAATAAAAATAAAATCGTCAACAAGCAGATGATAGAAACCTCTAGTTGTCTTTCCTTTCCATAATAATTCCGATACTCCATGTATAAATGGTAATTATTTGACTTTTTTTCTTTTACTTTTAAAAATTATTTATAAGTATTGCTTACACCAATAACTAAGTTTCATATGTCTTGTAATGTTCCAAAAAAATCAAGCCGTGTGTTTTAAAACTAAAAAGAAAAAAAAAAACAAAAGAAAGAAAGTAGTTTTCAAAAATGTATTTTGCTTTTAGAATCACTACAACAATTTTGCATATCAATTAGAAAGTAATTGGAGATATATTGTTTCATTCTCTTATCTCTTCACACCCATCCAAGAATGAAGAAGAAATTTAATGTAAAAATAAACAAATAAACAAATAATAGATAGAATCTTGGAAAGATATCAAAGAACTGGACAAAAATTTCTTTGTGGAGTCTTAGTGGATCAGGGTTGTTAGGATCCGAATGTCGTTTGTCTCCACTGTGAAGAAGATTATAAAGTTTGTCTTCTTTTTTATCGGATCACAAGTTTCAAACAACTCAATTGAACGGACTAAAGAAGTAGGAATGGATCTTCATTTGCTATCGTCAAACCTCGATCGTCGTTTGCCGGCCACCATCAATTGTCGTCGTCAATCATCGCCAGTCATAGTCGAATGAAGAGAGCAAGGTCGTCGCAGTCATAGTTAGCAATATCAGTCAAGGCATTCAACTTGAAATCATAAGGGTTTGTGATATTAATCATCATCAAATTATTATTTCTATTTTATTTAATAACTTTGATGTAATTCAAGTATTTTCCAATTTTATATTTTGTATGACATCTTAAGTAGGGATATTTTTATCATTTTTTTTATTAACAATGATGTGGCATTAGGTTTTTTTTGGGAGGCTATTAAAGTCTTATTATTAGGTCGTTTGATCAGTTTATTTATTTTTTTATTTTTTATTATTATTTTTTTTTAATGTTTGAATTCTTTAGGGTTTATTCTAAATGGAAATATTTTGTGGATGATAGAGTCTCATCATCGATTTTTAATTTTTGGGTCAGGGTTATATACCAAGAACATTTAGGTAAGTTTGATCATCTTACTTGAGGAGTGTTCCAACTTGGAGTAAGGAACTAGTTCTCTTTATCTTTTGGTATTCGATCAAAAGTAATCTAAAATCTAAAATCTAAATTTTCTTTTATAAAAGGGCTCCTAAATCTCAAATTCCTAGAGTTTTCATATCTGTTTCAATCACAATCTAGTGGTATAAAACTTCAGCCAAAATTACATCATTTACGGTAGATATACGATGGCAGTTCAAGCTTTCAAAAACGACGTCATTTGATGCAATAAATTTAAACCAAAAAAAAAAATCTAAAATGTTTAGATGACGGTTCATTATAGCTGCCTTTTTTTTTTGTGGGAATTTAAAGTTTACTCCCCTCCTTTTACTTTAGATGGTGGTTTGAACCCACCATTGTAACCCACTTTTCAATGTTGGGTTTTGCCCGCCATCGTATATGAAATTTACATTAACATCAAAACTTTCTGCCAAAAGATGCACATTTTTCCATAACTGCGATCATAGAGTCTTGAAGAAACTTTGACTCAAATACCTCAGTTTTTTGTTTGTTTATAACTAATTTTGTAAATGGTCAGCTCATATACTCTATAACCCTACTTTTAGAATTTAAATAAAAGACTTATCATCATTTTCTTAGTTTTCTGAAAACAACAAAAACCTGTACGCAATCTTCATCAGTAAAAGAATTTAGATCTTTTCGTGGACGTAGGCAATCTTGCCAAACCACGTAAATACTGTGTCTCCATCTTCTTGCCTTATCTTTCTTGTTCATTCGAGTGTTTCTTTACTGCAAAATCGCGCGCCATTGTATTATCTTTCAAATCACATCGAGTAATCTGATTGTCGAATCAATCGTACATCGATTCACCACAAGAATTATAGACTTTAATGTTGGTTTTAAACCGATATTAAAGATAGTGTTATTAAAGCCCTTTAATGTCGATTTTCTTTAATGTCAGTTTTAAACCGACATTAAAGGCAACCAATATTAAAGGGCTTTAATAACACTGTCTTTAATGTCGATTGCAACCGACATTAAAGTCCTTTAATGTTGTTTGTCAACTGAAGCCCATAATCCATTGAAGCCCATAATTTATGTCCGTTCTTTTCAGTTATTGTTCGTTTTTTTTTTTTAAATTCCGTTGTCGAATCTATTTTTAATATCGGTCAAAATTAAAGTTACAACATTATATGTCTCGTGTTGGGTCAGGAAATGTCCGATTGTTTTTTATTAAAAAATATAAAAAAATTTGCATGGCAAGCAATCAATATTTGTCTTCCACCTATGAATTCACTGAACTCAAACCTGAAATATAACAATAGACAGAACAATACACTCTACCACAAAACTCAATACAAAGTTACCTGCAATAAAGCACACTTCTATAATAATTTATCCACAAACAAGGATTAATATTTCCAATCCATTCTATATACTCATCAAATATGAAATAAACACACAAATCACCAACATTTGTATATCGATAATGCACTTTCATAGAACAATAATTATAATTATCAACCACCTATATTATAATCATTTCTCTCATTCACAAATATCAATTAATACTTCCATGAATACTTACACCAAATATCCCATAAACAAAAAATTATACATAAATCTTCCAATAAACAAAACATGGTTAGATAAATTTGCATTCATTCTAAGCTAGCATTTACATTCTATTAAGACAAAAAACAAGAAGTACATCCGTACACAAATCGGCCAACAAAACTTGCCCATTGGGTTCGAATTATGTCAATCTCTCCTTGGGTATATGCATTTTTTGTATTGAACTACAAAGTAGAAAAAAAAATAAACTCAACATAAATTTACATCATTTATTAAATTAAAGCTAGTATATAAAAAATAAATAATTTACGTACGAGGCTAGTAATGGGAGTAGTAGGATTATGCACTATTTCGTGTATACACTTTTGCACGTAGTACCCGCATCCTACAGAATCTAATTGACGAGGGCCCTGCATATAAAGAAGTTGAAAACAATTATTCTTATATTCGAATGAACATAAATTGTTAAAAAAATTAATGCAAACTTACCTTTACAGGTTTCCATTTTGGAGAAGGCAGATGGTATTGGAGATTGTGCTTGGCTTGCCATATTTTCAATCCACTAAATAGTTTGAAAACATTAGTTAAACATAAATACTTCAATAAAGAACTAAAAAACTTCAATTACACTTACATATTTATAACTCCATGGAAATCCTCTTGAACCTTATTTCGAATAGAGTCCAAAACATAAACACAATTTTCTTGTAGATTGATTATAATCAATATCCAACGATAACTATAATAAGCAACAATTTCGAAATATTAGTACGCGTATAATGCAAATTAAAAATAACTAAAGACTTGTATTTACTTACCCTGTGTTATATGGAGTAAGGACTAATTGGTCCAAATTAGCCAATTCTAGTTGGTTGGCTAAATTTTTGGATCGAATATCTTGACACTCCACATGTGGGGATATTCCTGCTTGATCAATTATAAAAAAAACTTCTTCATAATATCATGACCACATTCATCCGAAAGATACTTAAACAAAGTAAAAGTTATTATATAAACATGAAACAAAATATACATGAGTGAATCTAGATGAGTAATACTTACGCAATGTATGTCAAAATGCTCATGTAACCTATTTCAACTATGTTCATACAGATCATGTCCGTTCAAGAGTTCGATGGTACCATTGGTGTTAGTATATTTGGAGGTCTAGCCGAAGCTCTTAATTGTTGAATGGTCCTACCATAACCAAATTTACAAAAATTCAAAATACGAAAAATAATAAATAACCAAACTCATATACTAAAAAAGATGCATATTTTTTCTCGTTAACCATAACTACAAGTTCACGAGGCCATATTACGAAGTTGCCCATTGCTTGATTTAAGGACTCTATTTTTCCCTTCACAGGAATTGGTATTGGCAAATCTTCTCCCATGACAATGTCAATCAGAACTTTAACAGTTAAGCATGACACATCATCATCAAATGCTGTGGCTACTGCAACAATATTATCACAGTTCTTATAGCCAAGTGGCATGGTGTCCCCTTAACAAATTTAAAAGAACTAATGTCATGCATGGTTAAGCACAATATGAATAAAATTTAAAAGTCACAACAAATAAATTACCTCAAAATATTCTTTAGGCATCTTCTCATTATCTTCTTCTTTAGATGCACTTAGTGCGACACTTCTAACAGATGATTTGGATTGATGAGATTGTCTACTATGAGTTTTTTCTCTTGACACTTTACCATGTCGAACATTTTTTTCATTAGAGCCTCCTTCAATTTCTTGGCTCATTGAGGACTTTGGTTTTACTGATTTGAATTATTGGGAATGGGAAACAAAATTACCCACTCCTCTAACACGCCCCTAATGTTCATCTGTACCCAATGCTTTGGTCAAAACATCTTCACCTTCATAGACTTCGGCCAATTTATCCTGTAAAACATATTACAATTTTCACAGAATATCTATATCATCACAAGTTTTAGACATTATATATATGTCATCTTAAACTTTGCACAATATAAACTTACAATTCGATTGGCACATTCTCGAATGGCTTCATCAAAGTATTCATTTTTTTTTTCTTTTCGTGCTTCTTTCCATAAAGTCACCCAATAAGAAGGATCATTCGATATATTCTACATGAACATACATATTTAATTAGCATAAACATATTAGAATATGAAGTAAATAAGCTCAAACATTCAACATATTCAACAATTGTTCACATTTCTTTAACTTTTACAGCTTGTTATTGTAACTACTTGTATCAGAAAAATAGTATAAATACTCATCATTTACAAATTTGTAGCATACAATATACAAAGCTTCAAGAAGACTTGAAATATGTAAAAGAAAAAGCTGTGACTTAGCTCTTGAATAAGATCTCCTCTCCTTCCCGTGGATGTAGGCATCATTTGTCGAACCACGTATATCATCGTGTAGAACTCTTCTTCCTCTTTTCTTCTACAAGATTGCATGTTCTTTATCGCCAATCATTTACTCAAGCAGTCGTACAAAAGAAACAGAAAAGATTAGGGTTAGAGAAGCTTTGCCAATTTGATAGAGAGAACAAGAGAGAGAGAAAGAAATTAATTCTGCAAAATCCCATAAGAATAAAAGTTTTCATTCACTTCCATCAGGAAAAATTTAGTGGAGCGAACCACGTGGAGCACATCAGCTGGAAGTTCGTGGACAAAGGATATCCAAGAACTCTACCAAACCAAATTTATTTTGAGGCAAAATTCTTGGGTTCACGAAATTGGATCAGCAAAGCAGGGTCACTAAATTCATCATTTGGGCTTTTAGAATACAATCAACAAGAAGTAGGCCCAACAAAGTAGTATGAGAGCAAAAGACTTCCAATATTGCAATTTTTTAAGATTTAAGATTCAAGTTTTTCATTCAAAGATGTCAGCAGCAAGATTCGAAGTTGTTGGGCCTGCTTCTTGTTGAATGAATGAAATGAGCCTAAATGATGAATAATATGGCCCTTCTTGCTAATCCAATTTCGTGAGTCCAAATATTTTGCCCCAAAAGAATTTTGGTTTGGTAGAATATTTAGCTACCATTTGTCCACGAACTTCCAGCTGATGTGCTTCACGTGGTTTGATCCACTAACCCTTTCCTGATGGAAGTGAAAGAAAAATTATTCTGATGGGTGATAATTTCAGAATTAATTTCCTTTCTCTCTCTTTCTTTCTCATTCTCTCTTTCGATTTCTATAGAGCTTCTTCTAACCCTAATTTTTTGTTTGTTTTGTGTGAATTGCTTGAGTAAACGATTGATGAACAATAGCATGTAGTCTTGTAGAAGAAAGGAAGAAGAGAAGCGCTACATAACGATATATACGTGGTTTGGCAAATGATGCCTACATCCACGGGAAGGAGGAGAGATCTTTATTTGAGAGCTAAGTCACAGATTTTTCTTTTACAGATTTCAAGTTTTCTTGAAGCTATTGTAATTGTATGCTACGAAATTTGTAAATGTGAGTACTTATACTATTTTCTGATACAAGTAGTTACAATAACAAACTGTAAAAGTTAAAGAAATGTGAATATATCTTGAATATGTTGAATGTTTAAGCTCATCCTCTTCAAATCTCCACCTTAAGCTCAACATGCAAGCTCTTCTCCTTCCAAATTTAACATGTCTTCACCCTTTTTCAGGAAGCTGGAACCCGATCTGACCAAGACAGTTTGCTAGCCTGAGTTTGCTCAGAGGTTTAATAAGCATGTCAGCTGCATTGGGTGATATGAACTTTAAGCACCTCAACTTCTCCTTTCTCTATTCTGTTTCTTACAAAATGATACTTAATGTCTATGTTTTTGGTCCTTGAATGATACTTACGGTTTTTGGATAGGTGAAAGGCACTTTGGTTATCACAATAGATCTTTACTACTGTTTGATTAATATCAAAGTCCTTCATCAACCCCTTTAACCACAGTGCTTCTTTTATTGCTTCTGATGAAGCCATGTACTCTACTTCTATGGTTGATAATGTTGTGATTGACTATAAATTTGCTTTCTAATACTACAAATTTGAACCAAATAAGAATAGATAACCTGTTAATGATCTTCTTTTGTCTTGGTCACCTGCAAAATCTGAATCAACATATCCATATAGCTCTAAATTTGATTCATTAGTACTTTGATATGTTAATTTTGACTGTTTAGACCAAATTAGATATCTTAAAATCCATTTTGTTGCTTTCCAGTGTCTTTTCCCAGGGTTAGACATGTATCTACTGACAAGACTAGTGTCGTACGATAGGTCTGGTCTAGTAGATATCATTAAGTACATTAAACTCCCTACTTCTTGATTGTATGGAATTGATTGCATTTGAGTTAAATGTTTTATGTCTGTTTCTTTTGGTGAGTTTTATGAGGAATGTTTAAAATGACTAGAAATAGGTATAGTGACTGGTTTTGCATTAGACGTATTAAATCTGTTAATTACTTTTTCACAGTAGTTTAGTTGGCTAATGGTTAGAGTTGAGGAAGTTCTGTCCCTTTGAATTTCAATCCCAAGGATCTTTCTAGACTGACCTAAATCCTTCACGTCAAATTCTCTCTTTAGAAGATTTTTGACATGAATTAAATCCTCCTTAGATTTTCCTGTTGTAGCATATCATCAACATAGAATAGTAGATAGACTTTGTCCTTATAGGTAGATGAATTAATATAAGAACAAATATCATAGGAACTTCTTTAAAATATAATATTCTCTATGTAATCATTAAACCTTCTGTACCAGCATCTAGGGGATTATTTAAGACCATATATAGACTTATTTAGGAGATAGTATAGGTCTTACTTCCCTCTTTCTTCAAACCCTTTAGGTTGAACCATATAGATAACCTCATCTAGATTTCCATGAAGGAAAGTAGTTTTAACATCTAGTCGATCTAGTTCAAGATTGTATTGAGCAACTAGAGATAAAAGTAGTCTAATAGAGGTTTGTTTTACTACTGGTGAAAAGATTTCAGAATAGTTTATGCCTTCCCTCTGAGTAAACCCTTTAGCCACTAGCCTTACCTTGTACCTAGGCTTTTCTTCTTTGGTAGAACCCTCCTTTAGTTTATATATTCATTTAGAGGCTATAGGTTTGCATCCTTTAGGAAAAGGGGCTAGGGTCCAAGTATTATTGACAATGAGTGATTCGATTTCTTCATACATAGCTTGAATCCAAGACATAGCATTAGGGCATTTTACTGCCTCTTCAAAAGTGGCTAGTTCTTAGTCATTAGGAGCTATTGTGGCATTTAGGACTAGGTTCATGTAGTTAGTTTTAGTATACCTAGCTAGAGGAACTATCACTCTTCTTTGTCTATCCCTAGCCAAAGAATACTGACTTTGATCAGATACAACTTCAATATTCTCAGTATTCTCATTTGAGACATCCTCTTCTTCTTCTTTAGTTTTAATAGGAGGGTTATGGTTAGTGGAAGAATCTTTAGGTGTCTCCACCTCAATCCTAGTAGTATTAGGGCTATTAGAAACTTCATAAGTTTTTTTTTTTTTTTTTTTGCATAAACATCTCTTTTTCTCTGAAAGTGACATCCCTACTTATGACAAACCTTTTCTCAGTAGGATTTCACATCTTAAATCCTTTGACACCTTCTGAGAACCTAACAAACATACACTTTATTGCCCTAGACTTTAGTTTCCTCTGATTTTGGTGAATATGGCCAACACATCCAAATACCCTTAGATTTTCTAGGTTAGATGGATGTGTGGTCCATTTTTCTTCAGGAGTTCAAAAGTTTAGAGAGGAATGATACACCTATTTAAGGTGTACATAGTGTAGCTTGCTGCCTCAGCCCAATATTTTTCACTAAGGATTGCATTTGAGAGAAGACATCTAACCCTTTCAATGACTGTTCTATTTAGTCTTTCAGCTACTCCATTCTGTTGAGGAGTGAATCTAGCAGTCCTATGCCTAGTTATTCATGTTTCTTTACAAAATTTGTTAAACTTTTCACTACAAAATTCCAGACCATTATCAGTTCTTAGGTATTTAATTTCTTAACAAGTTTGCTTCTCTTTCATGAGTTTCCATTCCTTAAACCTATCAAACACTTAGTCTTTAGTTTTAAGGAAGTAGACCCAACTTTTTCTAGAGAAGTCATCAGTGAAAGAAAGTAAATACTTTGAGCCACTTAGGCTAGGTGTAGGAGTTGGACCCCATAGGTCAGAGTGTATATAGTCTAGGATAGTTTTTGTGGTGTGTTGTGCTTTAGTGAAACTTTGCCTTGTGGCTTTTCCTAAAACACAGTGTTCACAAAAGGTTAGATTTTCCGAGAGACCTTTAGGTAGAATCCCTTGTTTAGATAGGACTTCTAGGCCTTTAGCACTAATGTGAGATAATCTTTTATGCCATACATCAGCCTATGTGATCTCATTTGTGGTGGCAACATATGCCCCTGTCAACATTTCAACTCCTTTGACCACAAATAAGTCATTTATCTTTTCCCCAACTAATATCAACTTAGAATCCTTTAGCACCTCAAAGGTTCCTCCTTTACCCCTGTATTCACACCCAATTGCATCTAGCATACCTAAGGAGATTAGATTTCTCTTAAGTAGTGGAACATATCTCACATTCCTAAGAAGTTTAATAGTTCCATCCTTAAGTTTCATGGAAATAGAGCCAACGCCTTCTATCTTACAGCCTTGGTTGTTTCCCATATACACCATTTCTCCTTCAATTTCTTTAAAGGTGTTGAACCAAGGTCTCATTAAGGTCATGTGGTAGGTGCATCCAAAATTTAGGACCCAATCATGTTTTCCTAGAGGATTTACATGGTTGGATATGTCTAAAGTTGAGGCTAAAGCATCTGAGTAGATAAAGAAGCCTTCTACAACAGATGCTTTAGGCTATTTGCCTTTTGAGTCCTTTTCTTTCTCTTGATTCTTTCTTTTTAGGATAAAACAATCATTAATTAAATGTCTTTTCTTTTTGCAATACTTACATTTTATTTTCTGTTTTGACTTATTATCTTTTGAGTTGTGAGGTTTTCTGTCCTTTGAATGATTTTGTTTGAAGTTTCCTTTAGAAAATAATCCTTCATCACTAGGATGATCCTTTCTATCAATATGTAACTCTAGCTCTCTAGTTCTTAGGGCTGAGATTATAGTCTCTATGCTTATACTGTCCCTTCCATACTTTAGAGCATTTTTTATTTCTTTATAGGGTTCAAGCAAAGACTTTAGAAGCACATAGGCCTCATTTTCATCACCAAGTTTTTCTCCTAGAGTTTTAAATTTAGCAACAATTTTCTTGAACTCATCTAAGTTATCAGTTAAAGTTTTAGATGAATCCCATTTTAAATGTAATGAATTTCTCCCTAAGATATATTTTACTAGGAAGATCTTTAGTAGCATATAACTCTTCTAGTTTAGTCCATATCCTATAGGCAGTTTCTTAATCTAAGACTTGTCTAAGAATACTGGCACTAAGGTTTAGAACTAACGTACCGTAGGCTACCAACTCCCAGTCTTCTTTTTCTTGGGCTGTCATAGTGGCAGAGAGTGTTGATGTGTCATGGAGGGATTTCTGAGCTTTCTGCTAGCTGAGAATCGCCTTGATTTTGGCCTTCCACAGGCCGAAGTCTCCTTTGCCATCGAATTTCTTCACTTCGAATCTTGCTACTAACATTTTTGGATGAAAAACTTGAATCTTGATTCTTCAAGAACTGTAATCTTGTAAGTCCTTTTGCTCCGATACCACTTTGTTAGGCCTGTTTCTTGTTGAATGAATGAAATGAGCCTAAATGATGAATAATATGGCCCTTCTTGCTGATCCAATTTCGTGAGTCCAAATATTTTTCCCCAAAAGAATTTTGGTTTGGGTCCACGAACTTCCAGCTGATGTGCTCCACGTGGTTTGATCCACTAACCCTTGCCTGATGGAAGTGAAAGAAAAATTATTCTGATGGGTGATAATTTCAGAATTAATTTCCTTTCTTTCTCTTTCTTTCTCGTTCTCTCTTTCAATTTTTGTAGAGCTTCTTCTAACCCTAATTTTCTATATATTTTGTGCGACTTACTTGAGTAAGCGATCAATGAACAATAACATGCAATCTTGTATAAGAAAGGAAGAAGAGAAGCGCTACACAACGATATATGTGGTTTGGAAAATGATGTCTACATCCACGAGAAGGAGAAGAGATCTTTATTTGAGAACTAAGTCACAGATTTTTCTTTTACAGATTTCAAGTTTTCTTGAAGCTATTGTAATTGTATGCTACGAAATTTGTAAATGATGAGTACTTATACTATTTTCTGATACAAGTAGTTACAATAACAAACTGTAAAAGTTAAAGAAATGTGAATAGATCTTGAATATGTCGAATGTTTGAGCTTATTCTCTTCAGAAGTAGAAAAACTCGATGGCAAAGGAGATTTTGGCCTGTGGAAGGCTAAAATCAAGGAAATTCTCGGCCAGTAGAAAGCTCACAGAGCCCTCCTTGACCCATCAACACTCCTTGCCACAGTGACAGCTGAAGAAAAAAAAGACTGGGAACTGGCAGCTTATGGTACGTTGGGTCTAAACCTTAGTGTTCTTAGACAAGTTTTAGATCAAGAAACTGCCTATAGGATATGGACTAAACTAGAAGAATTATATGCTACCAAAGATCATCCTAGTAAAATGTACCTTAGGGAGAAATTCTTTACATTTAAAATGGATTCATAAAAGACTTTAAATGATAATTTAGATGAGTTCAAGAAAATTGTTGTTGAATTCAAAACTCTAGGAGAAAAACTTGGTGATGAAAAAAAGGCCTATGTGCTTCTAAACTCTTTGCAAGAACCCTATAAGGAAATTAAAAATGCTCTAAAATATGGAAGGGACAGTATAAGTACAAACACTATAATTTCAGCCCTAAGAACTAGAGAGCTAGAGTTACAGATTGATAAAAAAGGATCATCCTAGTGGTGAAGGGTTATTTGCTAAAGGAAACTTCAAACAAAATCATTCAAATGACAGAAAACCACATAACTCAAATGATAATAAGTCTAAACAGAAAATAAAATGTAAGTATTGCAAAATGAAAGGAAATATAATCAAAGACTGTTTTATCCTAAAAAGGAAGAACCAAGAGAAAGAAAAGGACTTAAAAGGCAAACAACTCGAAGCATCTGTTGTAGAAGGTTCATTTATTTACTTAGATGCATTAGCCTCAACTTTAGACAAATCCGACCATGTAAATCCTCTAGGAAAACATGATTGGGTCCTAGATTCTAGATGCACCTACCACATGACCTCAGTGAGACCATGGTTTGAGAAATGGTTTATATGGGAAACAACCAAGGCTGTAGGATAGAAGGCATTGGTTATGTTTCTATAAAACTTAAGGATGGAACTATTAAACTCCTTGGGAATGTGAGATATGTTCCACTTCTTAAGAGAAATCTAATCTCCTTTGGTATGCTTGATGCAATTGGGTGTGAGTACAGGGGTAAAGGAGGAACTCTTGAGGTGCTAAAATACTCTAAGGTGATACTAGTTGGGGAAAAGATAAATGACTTATTTGTGGTCAAAGAAGTTGAAATGATGACAGGGACATATGTTGCCACCACAAATGAGATCACAGAGGCTGATGTTTGGCGCAAGAGATTACCTCACATTAGTGCTAAAGGCCTAGAAGTCCTATCTAATTTGGTCTAAACAGTCAAAATTAACATATCAAAGTACTAATGAAACAGAGTTAGAGCTATATGAATATGTTGATTCAGATTTTGCAGGTGACCAAGACAAAAGAAGATCATTAACAGGTTATCTATTCTTATTTGGTTCAAATTTATTGTATTGGAAAGCAAATTTACAGTCAATCACAACATTATCAACCACAGAAGAAGAGTACATGGCTTTATCAGAAGCAATAAAAGAAGCATTGTGGTTAAAGGGGTTGATGAAGGACTTTGGTATTAATTAAATAGTAGTAAAGATCTACTATGATAACCAAAGTTCCATTCACCTATCCAAAAACCCTCAATATCATTCAAGGACCAAACACATAGATATTAAATATTACTTTGTAAGAGACATAATAGAAAAAGGAGAAGTCGAAGTGTTGAAAGATCATACCACCAAAAATGCAATCGACATGCTTACCAAACCTATGTCCAATTTCAAGCTAGCAAATTTTCTTAGTCAAATTGGCTTCCAGCTTCCTGAAAAAGGGTGAAGACATGTCAAATCTAGAAGGAGAAGAGCTTGCATGTTGAGCTTAAGGTGGAGATTTGAAGTAAATAAGCTAAAACTTTCAACATATTCAACAGCTGTTCACATTTCTTTAACTTTTACAGTTTGTTATTGTAACTACTTGTATCAGAAAAATAGTATAAATACTCATCATTTAGAAATTTGTAGCATACAACATACAAAGCTTCAAGAAAGCTTAAAATGTGTAAAAGAAAAAGTTGTGACTTAGCCCGTGGATGTAGGCATCATTTGCCGAACTACGTATATCATCGTGTAGAACTCTTCTTCCACTTTTCTTCTACAAGATTGCATGTTCTTTATCACCAATCGTTTACTCAAGCAGTCACATGAAACAAACAGAAAAGATTAGGGTTAGAGAAGCTCTCCAAATTTGGTAGAGAGAACGAGAGAGAGAGAAGGAAATTAATTCTGCAAAATCCCATAAGAATAAAAGTTTTCATTCATTTCCATCAGGCAAAAGTTAGTGGAGCGAACCACGTGGAGCACGTTAGCTGGAAGTTCGTGGACAAAGGATATCCAAGAACTCTACCAAACCAAATTTATTTTGGGGCAAAATTCTTGGGTTCACGAAATTGGATCCACAAAGCAGGGCCACTAAATTCATCATTTGGGCTTTTAGAATACAATAAAAAAGAAGCAGGCCCAACATAATAAAAGATTTAATTTAAGTAAAAAAAATTACTAATTCTTGGGCAAGATTTGCATAACCCTTTCGAGAAATGTGATGATTATATATACATTTTGACCTTCTTTCTTTTTGAAGACAACTTATTTCCTATACAACAAATCTAGTTGAAGTTACCTATCAAAACAATGATAATATTGACATTTATTTAGAATGACTTATATCCCATTTTTCACTCAATTGTTCACTAACAAACGATGTCCACTGATCTTGCTCTATATGAGAATATTTTTGGGGAAGGAAATTGCAAGACCAAGGGTTCATCCTTAAATGGAAGTATGAACTTTTGAGTCAATGTGGTCTTGAAAGTCCAAAACTTCCTAGATGTGCAGACATGAGTATATCATGTTTGGACTTAGAGTCCACATCGAATGACATCTGCACAATAAAAAAAGTTGTAAACAATAAACTAATAAACTACTATGCACATGAATTAAAGTTTTAGAAAACATACTGCTACACAATCAAAAAGTTTATCTTTTAGATGGTTTGGAACTTTTTTCCAAGAATTATACATTATAGATATTTTCTGTCGAACACAAACTCCTATATAACTTTGCATCTTCTTTGCACCAAATTCAATCGATTGTCCATGTTCATTATAATCAATGGACAACCGTTGCCCAGATGTTCTTATTTTTGCCAACTCAGACATATTGTTGGGCCACGTGGAATACTTATTCTGCTATTTTTTTGTGGGATCATATTTTTATCATCCTCGTTGCTACTTGCTATTTTTCCATGTCAATCTGCAAAACAAAACAAAAAAAAACATTACTCATACAAAAAACATATAATCTTAATATTCAAGTACATATAACCATAGTAAATGACATACCATGTTTAATACATTATTTATCAACCCATATACCCTTACAATCATTTCTAATGTATGTGGATGTTGTATCATCAATCTTAATTTATCAACATTGGGCATTCTTTGCATACCTCCATAACCACACTCTTTTAGTATATCTCCTATTTCATCTTCATAAAAATCATCTTCAATTATTAGTCGTGGAGATGTTAAAACAATTGACCAACCCAAATTTGCAAGGTCTTTTACATAGAAGACTTGTTTTGCTTGAGAGACTAAAACAAATGGGTCTGATTTATGTCCAATACGATTGAGGTCCATAATAGTAAACCCAAACTCGTCTGTTTTGAATCTATTTCTATTCTCAACTCAATTACATTTGAATAAAATAAATGATAATCCATGATAGTCAAGCTCCCATATTTCTTTTATTACACCATAAAAGGTCATATCTGACATGACGGGGCTTTTGTCCTTAGCACTAGAGACTTGCATTGTAGTAGCTATTATACTAACTCCACTATTTTGAACCCTCTTAATATCATCGCGATTATTTGTGTGATAGTAGTAACCATTGACCACGTAACTCGAATATTTTGCCACAGTTGGACAAGATCCATTAGCTATCCATCTTAAAGCAGGCGATATGAAATTTTTGGGAACTTCGAGAGCTAGTGCAACCTACGATATATTTTATAATAGTTTAGTAGTTAACATTTTATTATACATCAAATAATAGGTCTCTAGAGATTACCCGTGTGGACAACTGATGACGAAAATTTAGATTACCAAATCGTTGAGGACTTGATAACTAAAATTAGATGAACGCACTATGCGATGCATGTTCTAAATGTATGCATTGATTATCATGCATCGGTGGTCATGCAGTTGGAATGAACTATGATTAGTGAATGTATGCGATGACTGTGCGTTCCTGTCACAAGTTTTCTTGCGCTCTACGCCAGTATAACGCGAACTCAAGTTTCTCGGGTGATCCGAGGTCGAACTCAAGGACTTGTAATTAAATGCTATGCGGTAATGTATATGCGACGGTAAATAAAAGAAATGGATGAGAGGTTTTATAGCTAACACTACTCCTACTTCTAAGTAACGAGATAATGCAATGAGAAGTATGAATGAGAGATAGAGACACGAACGCTGATGACGTGAAATAAATGGATGGGAAAAATAGATAAAATATGAGGATGTCTTTGTTGAAAATAGGGCTTTTAACCTAGGGGCATTTATGTAATTATGTAAGACCTCTAGGGTTTCCTAATGTCTATTTATCAGTGTGTCCCTGTGTATCTAGGGTATCAATTTTAAAACGAATAAGAAAAGTCTTTATATCAGTGTTTTTTCCTCTAATACTGAGTTTCCACGTAATCTTGGTTGTTCTTTCTCTTCTCTATTCTTTATTTTTAACTTGTATCAGAGCGCAGTGCTGAAACCCTAAGCGGTTATGGAAGAGAATCAACCTCAATCCTCTTCTACTGATGGGTCTTCGAGTTTTGACATGAAAACGAGAATCCGAGCAGCTGTAAAAGAATGTTTTCAGGATGCCATACAGGAACTCTCCATGTAGAAACGAGTCGAACTCGAGAATCATAGGTATATCCAGTCACGATCGGAGATGGAGTCGCCGCGAAGAACAGACGACTCACGATCGGAGCGACCAGCCATCACGATCTATTTTTCTCTCTTTTTTGGCCCAATATCTGAATAGAGGCAGCATAAATAACTTGTAATTTTACAAAGTTATTAACCCGCAAATTTTGATATATGTTTGTCCTCAATATATTTCCACTAAGGCAATAAAGCTCAATTCCTATCCTATATTTTTGCATCGATTGGTTGCTCCGAATGTTACACTTAGGCATATTTCTTGACAACATAATTTCCTTCTATCCTTGCTAATTCTTAACAATTCCTACTTTATTCTTCTATGTAACAAATTTCTGCTAAAAAATGCTTTTCTAGTTTAAAAATAGAATGTTTACCTCTTCTTTGTCAAAATAACTTGTATGTCTATATGCGGAGGTCAAATCTTGCATCATTTATTTAGAAACTGTTGGTCATGGTTACACCCTTCGTTTTGGTTTGTTCCCACGAGTGTCATGTGAACATCCAACTATGGTTGTGTGCCAATTTCAACTTTAACTCATGATATTCAGAGAAATTGTCTCTTGCATTTATTTTTCTTTTCTTTCTTTTTCTTTTTCATTTTCATTTTCATACTGCGTTGTTCTTGGAAACCCACCTTCGTTTTGTCTTGCTCCCACGGGTGTCAAACGAACCTCCAACTACGAGCAGGTTCCTTTCACAACTTACTCATATCAGGTTGGGAATGTCTTTTAGGTTTTCCTTTGCGCTGACATTGGAGTTCTGTAAAAAAATTGTTAACAGAAAATGAACGCATTTTCTTAATGACCGCATATTCCTGATCTTATTTGGTCAGACCTTCCCCACCCCCAAATTTAGAGATGCACAAAGTCCTCATTGCGTTGTTTGGATAGACTACACAAACACTTAGAGAAAAATTTCAAAAAGAAGGTTTGAGCAGAACTTTGTAAGATAAAAGATAAAATACTGCTAAAGCTAAGAATTAACTAAGTGTTAGTCAGAATTTACAAAGTGTGGGAAATTTTTCTAAGTATAAACATATTATACATCATGGCAGCGCAATGAATAACATAAAAGTAAAAGATTAAGAACATCGCAAATATTGACAAAGGGTGATAAAGAAAAAGGCACAGGAAAATGGAGAGAATATTTACTCAATTGTATTGAATATTAACAAAGAGTACAAAGAATTATTAACGCAATACAAAAATTATGGCCTATACAAAGAATGAAAGAATTTCATCAACTTAGAAAAATAATGAATTGAATAAAAATATTGCAGAATGGCCACATAAAAAAATATGTGAGGATTATTGCTGAGGAGCAGGAGGATTTGGAGGAGGGTTTTGAGGTGGTACTAAGGGAGCTTCTTCAAAATTCAAGTGTTGCCAAAGATGCGGAGGCACCATGGGACCATGAAGATATGCGGTGAGAAAATTGAAGTACTCCTGGTTGCGCTCCGCAATCTGTCATTGGTGCTGTTGGACTTTATAAATATTGCACTGAATGTTGATCAACGTCTCCCTTGATGTGGCAGCACTACGCTGTATATCATCGATTTGCTCCATTACCACCTCAAATCATTGATTGTAGAAGGCTTGTTGTTGAGCAAAAAGTTGTTGTTGTTGAGAGAGAAGGGACCACATTTTGGCTAACTCAGCAGCTAAGGTGGGGATGGAAGGTTGTGCCTGCGATGTCTCGCCAGCAACGTTTTGGGGTTGGGCAGAGGTGCCTTCACCCAAATCGTGTGAGTCATCAAACATGCGGCGGTGGGATGGGGGGTTGCGATGATGATGCTGAAGGTGAGGGTGAGGCTGCTGGGCATGCGGTTGGAGAATTTAGGGCGAGAAGAAGGTTGGTAAAGTGCTCATGGAGTGGAGAAGAAGGTTGTTCAGGTGGGCTTGGAGGGCTTGAAGGGCAAATTACCAAGGGCAAAGGGTCCAAAGGTTCTGAATCATGCGTTGGTGACTCTTGGACCTTTTCATTTCCCCTTGTCTTCTCTATATTGTATTTTAGGCTTTAGTTCTTGCTGCGCATTGAGATTGATTGCGGGCCTCTTTAAGGGTAACTCAGGGCTATGTGGGGAGACTTTGAGGAGCAACCTCAAGATCTTTATATTGACGATCCAGACAGGCACATACTTGAAACAGTCCATGGAAAGAAGTATTGCCCTTGGATGTGCCCCACTAGTGCTCTAAGCTGTCTTCGTGCCCAGTTGCGTTAAAACTCTTAGTCACTTCGTGCCCGGAGGGCGCAATGATTTGGACGCAAAGGTACGAATGCCTTTTAGTGAAACCGACCACTTCGTGCCCAGTTGTGTTAAAGCTCTCAGTGTATCTTCCATTTGTTGTTCCATGGGATCATCAATGATTTTTTTGGCCGGTGCATCCGGGTTATTCTTCATCTGGTACAACTCATTGATGTCCCTTGTGCTTAAGGACACCGTTTAACCTTTTATGTTCACCGCATCTCTGGTACCATGCAGACGTCCTCGGTAGAAGTCTCACACTACCTATGGCACAATAATGGCTGGGCACTGGATAAATGAATCCCAACCATGCTCCACTATCACACTTGTGACAAGTTCCGGTAGTGGCATTGGCCTAGGATAGAAGCCCATCTCTATCAGCATGTCATCATTTTCTTTCCTCTTCAATGGACGCTTCCTTGCCAACGCGGGCTCGCTACTTTCTGTGATTGCTTTGCCCTTTTCTTTGGACAACGCAAGGCGGGCTGCTTGCCTTTGTCTCTTCTCCCGCTCTTTGCGTTGTTTCTTCTTCTCGCATTTCGTGAGTTTTTTACCCTTCTTCTTTGCCAAGCGTTTCGTGTTTTCTTCGTGCTTCCTCTTATTCTCTTCTCTAATTTTCCTCTCTTCTTCAACCTTCTTCTTTTTCTCTTCTTCCTCCTCTTCTCCTAATTCTCTTTCGAACTCTTCTACAAACTGCTTGGAGGCCAACAAAAAGCATTGTTCCTCTTCTAGCCTCCTTTCTTCTTTAATCCTTGCGAGCTCATTATTACTGTGCATCTTTTCATCTTGCAGTCTTTTTCTTCTATTCCCTTCTGCCATGACGAGTTTTGCGCGCTCCATTTTCTCCATTTTCTCCTCCTCTTCTTTTCTCCTTCTTTATTTTTCTTCTAATGCGGTAATCAATCTTTGAGGGTCAATAGTAGACCCTTGTGGCGCATTCTCCTTGCGACGCCGCATCAGGGGGGTACCTTCTCCTTCTTCATCCTCATCGGTCACAACCACTTGCGTTGTTTCAGGTTGCGTCGGGTCCATTAATTGCGTTATTTCCCCCTTGTTCTCCCTTATGGAGGTTGATTCTGGGCTCGCAGCCCTCTTCTTCTTTTCTTCTTCTTTTCTCAGGCGCCTTTCCTCACGTCGGTACTCTCTTCTTTCTTCCTTCTCTTTCCTCTTCCTTTCCTTCTTGGCTTCCTCATCTTCATCATCATCATTTTCTTTCTTCTTTTTCTCCTTGTGATGATGAGAAGACTCACCCTCTCCAGCCTTTCTCCCCTTTCTTTTCTTCTTCTTTTTCTCCTCAACTACCTCTGGTTACGTCTCCACTCAAACCTCATCCATCGTAACTTCAGCCACCGTAATCTCCTCTTCTGCAACTCTGGAGGGTCCGTCATAGGTTTTTCATTGGTAGTCACCTCAGGAGTCTCTAAGGTCAGAGTGCCTCTTCCTGCCTCCTCTTCATTCACTACTTCCTCCGCCACTAACACTACTTCAGTCACTGCCACCGTCACCTCCTCCATAGATAGTGGTTGGTTCACAACCCTTGCCTCGGGTAATCCTCTTCCTTGCTCTAGATTGCTCATAATGTTACCAAACACCTCTATGTCATCACGTCTCTTCTTCTCACTTTCTGTTGAGACGGCTGGAGTTGGGAGTGGGGTGCTTTTAGTGCTTTGCCCCCTCTTGAACTGAGGAGGCCGGATGGCTAAGGGGTTTCTCCGGGGTCTACTGGCGATTCTGGGGACAGTATGTGGTCGGGTGGTAAATTGGCGACAGGCAGCGAGGAATGCTGCCTCTCGCATGGCGATTTGGTCAGAGGAAGGGGTTGAAGGTGAAGCAGAGTGTTGGAAAGCTTGGTCGGCCATAGGTGATAAGGTGAAAAGAACTGGAAAAGTCGCTAGGGTTGCTGGGAAGAAGAAAGCTCTGTATGTAGTGGGCGCTAGGGTTTTCAGTTTTCAAATGAGGTAAAGAGTTCACAAACGGTGAAGGTCCTATTTATAGGTTGGGCCTTAGTGGGCCCAACGCGATTTTCGCAGTGACAGGTCTCGAGACACTCAAAAGACCCATCGCTCGAACTTCCTTCATTTATGAAATTTCAGAAAAACATCCTTTCGTCTGCAGATTCATCATTTCTTTGGGATACGAAATGATTGGACTTCTCAGTTTTGCAAAAAGAATTTTCTTTAATGTTTTATTCGAATGGACGCAAGGTAAAGATTAACGCAATGGGTCTACCAATGCCAATGCATCTTCGTAGAAGAAGGGCAACAACGCATGCATCCCCACATCACACCCCTTAACTAAACACATTTCTGGAGGATCGGGTGCATGGTATTGCTACCAGCGCAACACTACCTCGACACGCATTTTGCTAAGGATGGGCAAAGGACACACACGCGTGCAACACACCCTTCAGCTCAACGCAATTGAGTTGGATGAACGCAAAGCGTATCTTGTTGGTTCAAGATGCGTCCATTATCACCTTGCATACTAGATGTTGATTGTTTTATTTATTAAATATTTTATTTATTTTTTTTTTCACCAACGCAAGTGCTATTACTTACGGTAATCAATTTCTTCTCATTTCTCAATCATTCACCAATTAAGGAATAACGCATTAAATATAGAAAAGTAAAAGGAATTAAAAATAGTACAGAAATCAATGCAAGAAAATTTAATGAGTCTTAAATTCATAAAATCATGGAACAAATTAATCGAAGCAATAAATGACAGAAATCAGAAATTCATAAAGACAGGAATTAAAGAAAGCATTTAAATATAGATGTGAGATATGGACCAGAAGATGCGTTTCCTTAAATGAGTGCAATCCACACCTCTGCAGGCGGTCCAGCTTGCTTACCCGATGTCCTAAGGACATTGCTCCATTCCATTAGATCCTGGGGCTTCAGAGTTGCCGGGCAACGTTCCTAGGGTTCTATTTCTCAGCTCAGATGCCAGCTGGCCCACTTGGATCTCCAAGTTTTGAATTGAAGACCCCTGCATCTGCATCACTGCGTCATTTTTATCCATATATTGTTTGAGCTGGGCCTCCAATGAGCTTCCAGAGGTGTTTGAAGATGATGGTTGCTGATTATGCGATTGACTTGGTTGCCCCTGATTTGAGTTACTGTCATTCTGATGGTTGCTTGGCCCCCCTTGGTTAGGATTCCCTCCCCAATCGAAGTTGGGATGGCTTCTCCAACCCGGATTGTAGGTGTTGCTAAAGGGGTTGTTTTGGATGGCGCCTACTTGTTGGATGTTCGATGGGCACATTTCTGCTACATGAGCCCCTCCACAATTAACGTAACTTATTGCGATCACTTGAGCCGGTGTAGCGGGTTGCGCTGATTGTTGGGGGATGGCTCCTTGATTGATTGCCATCGATTGGAGGATTGAGGTCACTGCGGCCATCTGTGCAGCCAAAGTCATCATTATCTCCGCAGGGACTGTCTCTTATACACATCTAGATGTGTATAAGAGACAGATCATCTCCAGTCATCCATGTTTCGCGGTATGTGGTCAAGGATAACTTTGGCATCTGTATAGCTCTTGTCCATAAAACCTCATGCTGCGAAGGCATCAACAACAGCCTGTGTCGATCTGTTTAGGCCGTTATAAAAGGTCTCCATCAAAACGCAATCGGGTATCCCGATATGCGGGCAGTTTTTCACCAATCTTCTAAATCACACCCAAGCGGTGCTCAGGGTCACATTATTCATTTGCTCGAAGTTCAGCACGTCCTTTCGTCGCCTTGCGTGGACGGCCGATGGGAAGAACTTCTTCATGAATCGCTCAACCAGCTGATCCCATGATCTAATCTCGTTTGGCTCCATTGAGTGAGCCCAACTCTTGGCTTCGTCCCTCAAGGTGTAAGGGAACAAATAAAGTCTAATACCCTCAGAGGTGACGCCAGGTAGCGAGAAATTACCGCACATTTTGACAAAACTGGTCAAGTGGGCATGCAGGTCTTCACCTTGCAGACCCCCAAATTGCCCTGCATTTTAGATCATTTGTAGCATGACCGGCTTTATTTCGAACCTTGCGTTCTCCTCAACTGTTGGCCTCGAAATCCCAGGCAAAAAATTATACAGGTTGGGTGCCGCGTAGTTCCTCAGGGAAATATTACGATCAGCGGCAAGGAAGAATGGGTCTTGCGCTGGCCGCACCGTTTGATTTCCTGCGGCAGCCACATTATCATTGTTATCTGCCATATTCGTTGCTTAATTTCGCTTTGCTCTATTATGACGTGCTCATGCGCGAAAGGTACGCTTGATCTCAGGGTCAGCTTCAAATTCTAGTTCGGTACCAGTACTCATAAACTATCAAGCTGCTATCCGTGTTAACAACCAGTACAATGAGATTTGTCCTGCAAAATACCACAAACATACTCAAACAATAAACCGTTAACCAGTCCCCAGCAACGACGCCATAAACTTGTTGGCATAAAATATACAATGATTCAAGCAAGGTTCAAGTCCATGCCCCCATTACCAGTTCCCCGGCAACGGCGCCATAAACTTGTTGGGGCATAAGGTATACAATACAATGATGCTATACAACACATAGATGAATGATGGTTTATGTGATACTACTTCTAGATATGCGTTAATAATAAATGTTCTTGTAGTATGTTGTGCGTTGTCACAAGTTTCCTTGCGTTAGAACCAAGTATAATTCCATCTCGGTGTGATCCGAGGTCGAACAGACAGACTGTTTGAAGTTATTGCGTTATATTTGTGATATATGCGACCAGGGGTTTTTCAATTTATATAAGTTGTGTGTACATGTATTTGAAAGTGCGAGAAAATAAAGGTAAGCGGTAAAAATGCGATAATAAATTAAATTGCGGTAAAAGTAAAGTGCGATAAAATAAACCTAAGCTATGATGATACAAGATACAGGTTTCATGATACAAGATACTGAGGTTGAGATTGATTGTGAAGATTATACAAAGATCGTGTTATGCGGTGGCAAGTCTTATGTGTGAAGCAGAAAGAGAAAAGGTAATTAGTACAAACATCGCAAGTTCCTTAATTGCGTTAAAGGCATAAATACGGTTTCGCTTTTCCTTTAGCTTACACCGCTCGTTGATCAACTGTGTTCCCACATCTCTGTGGTGAAACAGAGACAAACGTAATGAACGCAAGGTTGCTTCCATCTCTGGAAGTACTACTCGCTTTAGTTAATGCATTCTTCTAACCTTCTCTCGACAGATCAGAATGACATCTTCACTTCTGCTCTCACAGGTGAAGATGTCGTCTAGCATGTCTAGCATGCCCTTTAGCATCTGATACATGATTGTGAATGAAGAGATTAAGACAATGAAATACAATTGATGAAATAGAGTTAGAAACAAATACAAATAAGTGCCAACGTCTTGGCACAGATCTGAATGGAAAATTGCTTGCCAACATCGATGGAGTGAATGGATGGATGAGCTTCCCTCTCAGGCTTGCTCAATCGGTAGATGGGATCTAATCACCGAGCTTCTCGACGGGGATTTGGCAGAATTGCACTAAGACTCACCTCTCGGCTTTGTCTCTTCTCTTCCCGTATCTTCTTCGATTACCTCTCTCTCAATAGCCTCGTATCAATTACCCCGTATCAAGTATATCTGCTCAGTGAATTCTGTGAGGGTATTTATAGGCGAAAAGCTTTGACTCTCTGACTTGTGGTCCCCACTGTATTGTTATGGAAATTCCGAGAATGATGGAATAATTATTCCTTCTATTATACAATTAGACCGTCAAATATGCACAACGGTTAGTTGTAAACGTGTCGCAATCCTCTGCCTTTGTGTTGCTCATTTGCATCTTTCGATCATGTACCCGCATGCGGTGTTGTTTTTATTACTGCATGCGGTTGAAGTTCAGCTCTGGATCGACCGTCACATTGTGCCGTCATTGCGTTGATCATCTATTCAGTATTGATTTGACGGATGCAATGCGACAAAGATGCGTTGTTCAGTTTTTCTCTAAGCCTTGATCGCAAACGGTGACTTGGTTTCTTGCAAAACAGACTTAAAATATCTTTTTCTACCATCTTAATGAACTTAGTGGGTGTAATTGCGATAATTTATAATTATTGTATTTCTTAGCTAATTTTCATACAATCAAAGCATATTTTCTCTCTTTTGGCTGCAATATCCGAATAAGGCAGCAGAAATAACTTGTATTTCTACAAGTTATCAAACACACATCACTGCAAACTCATACCATAATACATAATAATTTTATGCATCACCGACCCTAAACACATAAGGGCTAGAGATCCCAACCTCATCCTAACGTGTCTAGGATGTTATGTGAGCCCTAATTGTCCAAGGTTGAGTTTGAGGACACGACCTAGACCGACCCTTGCCAAATGTCTAAGGGGCAAGTTCTATGTATACCCTGACCCAAGAGATCATTTTAGACTCAAAATATAGCAAAAGGATGACATTCTTCCTCGGTTAAGGCCGAGGCCATACCAAATGTGTTAGGTTATCCAATTATCTTGAAGCAGCTTGATGACCATTCTATTTAAGCAATGATTTTTTACTAGCAACCTATTTCATTTTGCGATAACTCCAAATTAGCATTTGGAAAACATACACAAACTCGCTCAAGGTATTTGATGAAAAACTCACACATTGATGATATTGTTTATGGCAAAAAATGAATCGGTCAACAAGTCACATACACACGTATCCAAGACACCACCATTAATTAATAAGGTTCGATGCCTGAGTACTTTACTAACTGTTTTGCATGAACAGAAGTTTTACAACAAAGTTATATATAGTAATGAATGGATGTTTCATGAATCATGCCACATAGATTAAATTTATATGAGTTATAAATACTTAGTTGTGCATAGCAATGTGAATGGGTTTTGGTTGTTTCTTTTATAAGTGTTATAAGGGAAATTAGAACTAAAATCAATAAGAAAGACATGCATGCAAACTTAGGCTTGAATCATGGTTTTAAAAATGTTTTAAAACTTGGTGGAGATAAACCTAAGATCACGGTTCTAATGAGATTAACAACCTAATATTTAATCTTTTAATCAGTTTAATAGAAGTTTAATGGGACTAATTGAACTTGTTTAATTTCAAAGACAATAGTTGTTTTTTAGCAAACTTAAACTGACTTAGATAAAATTAGTAGCCAGATGGTCTAAGTTAATGAACCCCTAGGTAGAATGTTCAGTGGGAAGTACTTGGGGTATATGATACTTCATTTAAACCTCTTCACGTTTCTCCCTTTATGTTCACACCGTGAGATCTATCCTCGGCCTCGTGGCACCTTAGGAGTGTCCCCCTAAAGGATGGTATTTGGGTAGGTCAATACCAAAGTGAATGGAGAGAATGTTCATAGTAATTGGGAGCGGGACGTGCGACAGCATATTCCACAGTTTCTCTCATTAGGTTGGATAACGTTTCTGTGCATCACCTCGAGGCACCTTGGGAGTGTCCCCCTATAGAATGGCAGTTTTGCATGACTCTTTATCTGATCTCCTGTATAGAATGGGCGGGACTCTGGGGCCGAAAATGAAGGGTTACACTTATGCGGAATTGTTAAAGGTTAACAGTTCTGGAATGAAAAATGGTGACTGTTAAGGTTAGCTACAAGAGTTGCTTCTGCCTAGTGGTTGAGAGTGTCTCATCCTAGTGAAGAGGCATTTGATCACCCCAACGGTGACATTTTTCCTACCTCGTTGGGGCATCATTGCGAAATAGATGTCGTTTCATTTAGGGTACATGGAAATTATTTTGCTAAAACTAAAATTGGTGTTAAAAGTAGTATTGTATAGACTCATTAAGTTTGTTTATTTTTCAGCAACATAAATATGGCTACAACCACATTAGCTCTTTTAAGTGCTGACAAATTGACTGGTGAGAACTACGCTAGTTGGGAACACACGATCATAACAATTTTAATCATCGATGACCTGAGGTTCATCCTTACGGAGAAGTGTTCTCCTATTCAACTTCAGAACGCCACTTGAAATGTTCGAGAGGCCTATAAGATTAGACACGGGCGAACGAGAAGGCTCGAGCTTCCATCTTGGCCAGTCTTAATGATGTTTTGGCCAAGAAGCATGAGCCTATGGTCTCAGCGCATGAGATCATGGAGTCCCTCTGGGGAATGTTTGAACAACCGTTTGGACAGCTCAAGCACGAAGCTCTCAAATGCCTCTTCAACTCAAAAATGGAGGAAAGCACCTCTGTTCGTGAACAGTTGCTGAATATAATGGTCCACTTCAATGTGGCAGAGATGAATGGGTCACGCATTGATGCTGTCTCTTATACACATCTAGATGTGTATAAGAGACAGATTCTGACCTTTGTGGTTCGATGAATGTGCGAGCCAAGGGAGGCTTCACTTCACTAGGATGACCATAGGTCTGTCTCTTATACACATCTAGATGTGTATAAGAGACAGATCCTTACTGGATCAAGGAGAAGAAGAAGGCTAAGGCCAAGGCAAAACAAGGTAAATATGATTTACTAGTTTTGGAAACCTGTTTAGTGGAGAATGATGATTCTTCCTGGATTATTGACTTTAGGGTCACTAATCATGTTTGTTCTTCTTTTCAGGGGATTAGATTTTAGCAGCAGCTTGAGGCTGGAGAGATGACAATGCGAGTAGGCACCGGGCATGTTGTCTCTGTTGTGGCAGTGGGCAGGCTCCAGTTGACTTTATAGAAGAAGTTTATTATTTTGAATGATGTTTATGTAGTTCCCGAGTTAAAGTGGAACTTGATTTCTGTAAGGTGTCTGATTCAGTGTAAATATACTCTAAATTTTGATTTGAATAAAGTGTTTATCATAAAGATGGAGTTGAAACTTATTCATCAAAACTGGAAAACAACTTGTATGTGCTAAGGTCATTAGCAACGAGTTCCCTCCATAACATAGAGATGTTTAAAACTGTCGTAACTCAAAATAAACGATAAAAGGTTTCTCCTAAGGAAAATGCCCAACTTTGGCACCTTCGATTAGGGCACATCAATCTCAATAGGATTGAGAGGTTGATGAAGAATGGACTTCTAAATGAGTTAGAGGAAAATTCTTTACCAATGTGCGAATCTTGCCGTAAAGGCAGTATGACTAAAAGACCTTTTACTTGAAAAGGTTATCGAGCCAAAGAGCCTCTAGAGTTAGTGCATTCTGACCTTTGTGGTTCGATGAATGTGCGAGTGAAGGGAGGCTATGAGTATTTCATCACTTTTACTAATGATTACTCTCGATATGGGTATGATTATTTGATGCAATAGAAGTCTAAATCCTTTGAAAATTTCAGACAGTTCAAGGCTGAAGTTGAAAATGCATTGGATAGATGGATTAAAACACTTTGATCGGATTGATGTGGAGAGTTTTTAGATTCGGAGTTCCAGAACTATATGATAGAACATGGAATCATTTCCCAACTCTCAGCATCAGGTACACATCAGCAGAATGGTGTAGCGGAGAGGAGAAACAAAACCTTATTGAACATGGTTTGGTCAATGATGAGTTATGCTTCCTTACCAAACTTGTTTTGAGATTTGCAATGGAGACTGCAGTGTATATCCTCAACTGTGTTTCTTTCAAGAGTGTTGCAAGAACACCTTTAGAATTGTGGAACGGGAGTAAAGTTAGTTTGCGTCACTTTCGCATATAGGGTTGCCCAGCACATGTGCTTGAGGCTAATCCAAAGAAATTGGAATCACGTTCGAGGTTATGCCTCTTTGTAGGCTAGCCCAAAGGTACACAAGGGGGTTACTTTTATGATCTTATGGAAAATAGAGTGTTTGTGTCAACAAACGCTACCTTCTTGGAGGAGGATCATATGAGGGAGCACAGTCCACGTAGTAAGATCGTGTTACATGAACTTTCCAACGAAACTACTGAAACTTCAACAAGATTTGTTGAAGAGCCTGCTCTATCAGTAAGAGTTGTTGATGGTAGTTCATCTGGTAGATCAGTTCCACCTCAAGAGTTGAGGGAACTCGACGTAGTGGGAGGGTTGCGAACCCACCTATTCGCTATATGGGTTTCACAGAAATCCTAGTTATGGTAGCCGATGGCGAGGTTGAGGATTCTTGTCTTATTAGAAGTCAATGGAGGATGTTGACTAGGATGAATGGGTTAAAGCCATGGATCTCAAGATGGAGTCAATGTACTTCAACTCAGTATGGGATCTTGTCAATCAACCTGATGGGGTAAAACCTATAGGTTGCAAATGGATTCAATGTGCTAATGGGAAAGTGCAAATCTTCAAGGATAGACTTGTGGCAAAGGGTTATACCCAGGTGGAGGGAGTTGATTATGAGGAGACTTTCTCACCTATTGCCATGTTAAAGTCTACCTGCATCCTCCTGTTCACTACTGCATATTATGACTATGAGATATGGCAAATGAACATCAAGACTGCCTTTCTGAATGGTAATCTTGAGGATACCATTTATATGGTGCAGCCCGAGGGATTCATTGCCCAAGGTCAAGAGGAAAAGGTTTGCAAATTGAATCAGTCCATTTATGGGCTGAAACAGGCATCTCGATCTAACCTGTATCCTTTTACTCCAGGTGTAAAACCTAGAAACATACACTTGACTAGAAACATACACTTGACAGCCCTAGGTTTCAGCTTGCCTTGGCTTTGATGCACATGCCCTACACTCCCAAATATCTTTAAGTGTTCCAACTTGGGAGGCTTTCATGTCCACCTTTCTTCTAGTGTTTTTAGCTCAATAGACTGATGTGGATATCTATTTAGGGTATAGACTGTATAGGACACTTCCTCTTCCCAGTATTTCTTAGGCAAGAGTGCATTTGAAGTTGGCACCTCACTCTTTCAAGCACTGTTCTATTGAGTCTCTTAGCAACTCCATTTTTTTTAGGTGTATACCTCATATTTTATGCCTCACAATTCCATTTTCCCTACAAAACAAGTTAAACTATTCTTCACAAAACTCTAACCATTATCAGTTCTTAAGTGTTTAATCTTTTTTGAGGTTTGTTTTTCAATCAAGATTTTCCACTCTTTGAATTTCCTAAACACTTCATCTTTAGTTTTTAGAAAATAAACCCAACTTCTCCTTGAAAATTCATCAGCAAAAGAGAGGAAATACCTTACTCCACTAAATGAAGGAGAGTCTGCTGGACCCTATTGACATAGAAATTGATGCTTCTATTTTAAGCACACGCACTACGATATATAATGCATGATACAAGTCCATGTCCCCATTACCAGTTCCCCGGCAACGATGCCATAAACTTGTTGACATAATTTTTTTTAGTCTTTAAGCATGTGGACAAATATGAATATGAATGAATAAAATTTATCTTCTTATGTCATACAATGCTTAAGATACGGTGATTCTAAATAGGCATATGGATGGTGATAAATGATGTGTCATACAAGCTCATGTTACCATAAACTCAATGACTTGGAATGGAAATGGAATGTGCATTTGGGATATGCTTATTCAGACACACTTTATTTATGCGATACTACTTCTAGATATGCGTTATTTATGAGAATCTTGTAGTATACTATGCGTTGTCACAAGTTTCCTTGCGTTGGAACCAAGTATAATTCCACCGCAAGTTTCTCAATGTGATCCGAGGTCAAACACAAGGATTGTTTTACGTTAATTACGTTATATTCGTGATATATGCGACCGGGGGTTTTTCAATTTAATAAAAGTTGTGGTTTGTACATGCGATAAAGTAAATTGTGCAATAAAGTAAAGATAAGAGATAAAAATGCGATAATAAAGTAAATTGTGATAAAGGTAAAGTGCGATAAAATAAACCTAAGCTATGATGATACAAGATACAGGTTACATGATACAAGATACTGAGGTTGAGACTGACTGTGAAGAATATACAAAGAATCATGTTATGCAGTGGCAAGGCTTATGTGCGAAGCAAAAATAGAAAGGATAATGAATATAAACATCTCAAGTTCCTTAATTGCGTTAAAGATATAAGTATGGTTTCGATTTCCCTTGGCATATACCTCTCGGTGATCGGCCGCGTTTCCCACATCTCTGTGGTGAAATAGGGACGAACATAGTGAACGCAAGGTTGCTTCCATCTCTGGAAGTACTTCTTGCTTTAGTTAACGTATTCTTCTAACTTTCTCTTGACAGATCAGAATGGCATTTTCACTTCTGCTCTCACAGGTGAAGATGCCTTCTAGCATGCTTTAGCTAAACATCTTTATTTCTTTAGCACAGATTAAGTTACTTGTTTAATTCATATTAATCACCAAGAGATTAAGAAAACATCATGGAGAATGGGATTAATGGAGTAACGGGAATAGACAGAAATGTAGAAATGAGAATGATCATGACAATTAATTATAAAATCAAGCGTCTGATACATGGTTGTGAATGATTTAGACTAAGAAGATGAAGTGCAATTGATGAATAAGAGTTAGAAACAGCCAATGTCTTGACACCGATCTGGATGAAGAGATTGCTTGCCAGCGTAGATGGAGTAAACGGAAGGATGAGCTTCCCTCTCAGGCTTGCTCAACTGGTAGAGTTGATCTAAGTACAGAGCTTCACGGTGGGGATTTGGAATGATTCTGCCCTGATACTCACCTTTCGGCCTTGTCTCTTTTCTTCCCGGATCTTCTCTGATCAGCACTCAGATCAGCCTCGTATCAATTATCCCCCGTGTTAAGTATATTTTCCATGAATTCTTTGAGGGTATTTATAGATGAAAGCTTTGACTCTCTGTTGTGTGGTCCCCACTTTATTGTTATGAAAATTCCGAAAATGGTGGAATAAATATTCCTTCTATTATGCAATAAGTCCGTTGAAAATGCACAATGGTTAGTTGTACATGTGTCAAAATCCTCCGCGATTGCATTACTCATTTTCATCTTTTGACCATGTGCCCACATGCGGTGTTGTTTTTATTACTGCATGCGGTTAAAGTTCAGCTTTGAATCGATTGTCGTATGCTCTGTCATTGCGTTGATCGTTATTCATTCTTGAATGATGGGCGCAATGCGACGTAGATGCGTTAATCTTTTTCTCTTGAGCCATGTACGCATATGGTGACTAGATTTCCTGCAAAACAGACTTGAAATATTCTTTTCTATCATCACAATGGTGTTAGTGGGTGTATTGACGATAATTTATAATCATTGTATTTCTTAGCAGATTTCCATACAATTGACGCAACTTTCCTCTCTTTTAACCGCAATATCTAAATAAAGCAGTATAAATAACTTGTATTTCTACAAGTTATCAGACCCTAAAGGTCAGAGTGCACGTATTCAAGTATCTTCTTAGTAGTGTGCTGCCCCTTTTGAAAACTTTGTCTGGTTGCCTTTCCAAGGATACAGTGTTCACAATATTCTAGATTATTTCCAACCTATTTAGGAAGTATTCCTTGCTTTGAGAGAATTTTCAACCCCTTTACACTGATGTAGGATAATCTCTTATGCCAGAGTTCATCTTCTATACGTTCTCCATCTGAAGCCAATCGGGCTGATTGTGTCATCTGAACATCTTTGATGACATACAAGCCATTTACCTTATTAGCAGCCACTAGGACTACCTTTGAGTCTTCAATTATCTCAATCGTGCCTCCAACTCCTCTATATTCACATCCAATAGAGTCAAACATCCCCAAGAATAGGAGATTTCTCTTCAAGGTAGGAACATGCCTCACATTCATGATTAACTTCACTGTACCATCTTGCAACTTTAAGGAGACAGAGCCAATGCCAACAGCCTTACAGGTATTATTATTCCCCATGTAAATCCGTCCTCCATCCCACTCCTTATAGGTACAAAATCACCCTTTAGATGGTGTCATATGGACTGAACACCCATAATCTATAACCCAATCTTGGGTTTCCATAGAGTTCTGCTTACCATACTCATTAGTTGCTGCCAAAGCATTTGAATACACAAAGGAATTCTCCCCTACTGTTGCCTCTGTCTGTTTCCCTTCTTTGTTCTGTTGATTTAGTTTTCTCTTCAAAGAATAGCAGGCCTTCTTCATGTGTTCCAATTTATGGCAAAAATGACACCTGATTTTGGATTTATCACCCCCATTATGCTTGCCCTTCCCATCATTCTTTGTTTTCCCTTTTGAAAACAATCCTTCTCATCCTTGTTGATCTTTCTTACTCATTTGTAGTTCAAGCTCTCTAACTCTAACTGTTGAAATAATAGCTTCTGTAGTAATTCTTTCTCTACCATACTTCATTGTTGTTTTAACATCCTTAAATGAATCTGGTAGTGAATTTAATAGGATAAAAGCCTCATTCTCTTTTCCAATATTGTCTCCCATATACATGAATTCAGATGACGGCCTCTTGAATTCATTCAAATTTTCTGTGAGGGATTTTGCAGCATACATTCTGTATGTAAAGAATCTTTCCCTCAAGAAAGAATTATTAGGAAGATCTTTATTGAGATAGATTTCATTTAATTTATTCCAAATATCAAAAGCAGTTTGCTGATCAACAATTTACCTCAAAACACTATCAGTAATGTTTAAAACAATAGTTCCATAGACATTTGCCTCCATTGTTTCTTTTCCTACATTTGTAAGTGTTTCTGGAACCTTTGTTGGGTCTGTGATGGCCAAAAGTGGCTTTTACTGTCCCAATAGTGCGTTGATCTTAGCTTTCCACAATTCAAAATATGTTTTTCGATCAAATTTTCCAATTTAGCTGCAGCCATTCTTGAATTTCAAGATTGGCTTTGTCTAAATCTTTCTTTACAAGAATTCAAATATTGGACTAGAATTTGGTTGTTTCTTGGCTCTGATACCACTTGTTGGACCAAGATGAATTAATTCAATCTAATTTTGCAAGCCCAATATGATCTATTATGACAGCCCAACACCAAACTTGAAGAACCAACCCAAGACGGATGAGATGGTGGGTTTAGGAAAGATCTGATATTGCTTGATGAAGTTAGCTATCAATGCCACATATGAGCTAAAACTGATATCTCTTCTCAGTTTTGTCAATCAGTCTGAGTGAAAGCAGAGTGATCAGATGAGGGTTTCGAGGGGGGTCTTTCTTCCTCTCTAGAGCTTCTGTTTCTTCAGGATTTCGATCAAGAGATGTGGAGTCTGAGCCTGCATGAGGCCAAGAACTAATAGAGGATGCAAAGAAGAACACACAGAGAGGTAAAGAAGAAGAAAGAACACAGAGGATTAAAGTGGTTCGGTCAGAAGCCTACATCCACTGTCAAAGGGAGGGTATCACTTTCTTATTAATTTCTTTGAAGTTTTTACAGACCTGAACTCTCTCCCGCTTACACTGATTGTTTCTCTCTTTTTCTATGCAGAGATTCTTTTACAAGGAGATGAGCTCATGATGAGCTAGTGGTTACAACATCTAACCACAAAACTAACAGATAAGTACTCAGTGTTACTTTTATTTTCTTATTTTTCTATTCATATATATACACTAAAATAAAACAAACTTTTGGATCAAAATTGGTATTTTAACTAAAAGTTAATAACCAATGTGTCGTTTTTGTGCAGTTCTCTTGCCTTTAGGTGAAAATCTCATGAATGAAAACCTGAATGAACAAACACAAGCCAGTGGCTTTTTTTTTTTTTTTTTCAAAACACAGTCAGTAACTTTCTAGAAGCTCACAGTAATTCAACATTGGAAATTTTACTTCTCTTCAAAAGAAAAAAAATAATTGAAAATTTTACAAACTTAGCAGAACAACTTTTAAACGTTAACTTTTTATATATATTTTTTCTTCAAATGTTTTTCTCGAGAAGTATTAGAAAAAAAAAAAAAAAAAAAAAAAAAANTTTCTTTCAGAGTAAACTTTTTTTTCTCAAATTATTTTATATCAATGGTTTAAAAAATCCAGCCAAATTCTGAAAACTAAAAAAAATAGCTTTCAAAAAATTGATTTTGCTTTTAAAATTTGGCTAAAAATTCAACAATTATACATGATAAAGATGCAGATCACTATAAGAAAGGTAAACGTTATATACTTAATTTTAAAAAATGAAAATAAAAAAACCAAATGGTTACGAAATTGAGCCTTAATTTTTAGCCAAATTTTAAAAAGAGAAACATGTCTTTAAAATAAAGATAAAATTAGATAGAAAGTAATTGTAAAAATAGTTAAATTTCATTTTTATAAAAAAATATATAAAACTAAAATAAAGTCATCAAACTTATTTTGATATTTTTAAAAAAATCATGATTATCAAACATAATTTTTCTTTCCAATTTTAGAAAAAGAAAATAAAAAAACAATTAACCACATGTATTTTATTTTTTAAAGAGAGACAAAAACTAATAACGGTAACCAAACATTTATGATTTTTCTTTTGTAAAAACTGAAAACAAAAAATCGATTTTTAAAAATTAAAAACCAAATTATGAAAATTCAAATTTTGTAAAGATGAATAAGCGGGCTTATAAAAAAAAGACGCTATAAATATTATCTGACTGAGCCAAAATAGTTAATAAACAGGACCTTAGTTTTATAATTTTTATTTTCGAAAATTAAATTTATAAACATCACTTCTATTTATTTATTTCTATGTTTTTTTTTTCTTTATGTATACATTATATTTTAGAAGTGTTTGCTTAATGTTTATTTCTTTATTTGCCTAATGTTTATTTCTTTATTTAGTACAATAGATAAAGTTGGGGATTTGAACGTCTTTCTTAGAAGAAGATGGTATATGTTGCATAATGTTTTTTTCTTTATTTGCCTAATGTTTATTTCTTTATCTAGTACAAAAGATAAAGTTCGAGATTTGATTGTCCTTTCTAGAAGAAAATGGTATGTGTTAATTATTGTGGAACTATACTCTCTTTGACATGTAGTTAATATACACTTGAATTATTTTTTTAAAAAAAATTATAATTTCTCATTAAATTTTCAATTTTTATCAAAATAATACTTGGTTGTATCCCATGATATGTTAATCTTTATGCATCTAACTATCATCACACACCGAAAAAAGCAAACTAAAATACTTAAAAAGAAGATAGAAGAATCAAATTAGGATTAAACAATTTGATGAAATATATAAAGATAAATTCTATCACATATGCACAAAATTGTTTTCCTTTCATCTATTAACTTAGGTTTTTCAAAAGTGAAAATAAGCAAACACCGTTTATTTTTCACAGGCAATATCTTAAGATTATCTTCAGTTTAGCTTAGACACCTTCAATTTTTCTTCTGCTTTATACGGAAGAATATTTTTAACCACACTATGGTTGGTGTGGAGGCGTTTTCAGAATGCTTCCAATAGAATATGCCAAAGAAAAGGGAGAAAATCGAGACCGAATAGAGAACAAGATAAATGAGAGGTGTGAAAAAGTTGAGAGAGGGCAAAAACAAAAATATAAATTTTCTTCAAAGTCATATTGTCACATTATCTCCTTAGTCAATTTTATATTTAGATTTTATAGATTTATTAATTGAGTTAATAGGTTAAATAACATATAATACATACTCCCTTAAAGCACCAGCTAACATAAGAAGTCTATATATAGACTTTGCCAACTTCATTCAACATTGTGTCTTGTCAACTTGCTTCAACACTGTGCCCTCTGATCTCTCCCTATTATTCAGATGATGAATATCATTTTTATTTGGGTTCCTCTCCTTTTTCTCTTAACTTCACTACTTCTCAAAACAAAAAATCTTCTTCACAACAACAATAACAAGGTTAATGGTCCTTCTCCAAGCCCTCCAAAGCTTCCTTTGTTGGGTCATTTACACCTCATTGGCTCTCACCCTCATCACTCTTTATGGAACCTTTCAAGAACTCACGGCCCCATCATGCTCCTCAAACTCGGCTCTGTCCCAACCGTCGTCATCTCTTCCGCAGCAGCCGCAAGAGAGCTGTTCAAACACCACGATCTTGCTTCTTGCAGCCGCCCTCGCTTAACAGGCAGTGGAAGATTTTCGTACAACTTCCAAGATCTGAATTTATCCCCATATGGTGAGCGTTGGAGGGAGCTTCGAAAGATTTTCATGCTCGAGCTCTTCAGCACAAAACGAGTGCAATCATTTCAACATATTAGAGAAGAGGAGGTGGGTTTCTTCATAAACTCAATCTCTCAACAATCCTCAAATTCTTCAAATTATCCAATTGATTTGAGTGAGAGAAGTTATTCTCTTACTGCAAATATAACCTTCAGAATTTCTTTCGGTAAAAGCTTTAGTGGGGGAGAATTGGATAATGAGAATTTTCAACATATCATCCGCAGAGCAATGGTAGCAATAGGAACCTTCGCGGCTACTGATTTTTTTCCTGGTGTGGGATGGATTATTGATCGGTTTAATGGTGTTCATGGGACGTTGGAGAAGAGCTTTGCTGAAATGGATGCCATTTTTCAACAGGTAGTCGATGATCGCATCAACTTCAAGGCGACTTCTGGAAATGATGAAAATATTGTTGATGTTTTGTTGAGAATGGAGAGAGACAGCTCCGAACTTGATGGAGTCAAATTTACCCTAGATTGTGTAAAGGCACTTATCATGGTATAATCTAAACTCCTTTACTATTATTATTTGCAAAGAAAAAAGTTTAGGTGCTACCTCTCTATACTTATCTTTGTTGAGCTTAGGCAGTGGTCCAATAAAACATTGTCGTATGGGAAATATTTTTTAGGGTAAAGGAGAAGAAAGTATGGGATTAAGTACAACATCCAAACCCATGGAAAGTGGAATTTTTTCTTAAAAATTAGAGGGAAAAAAAAAAAAAAAAAGACTAAGACCCTTTTTTAAAATTTTTTATTTCTTAAGATTATGTTTGAAACACTCTTTCCACATTTAAATTCATTGCTTTGTTTTCTATTTTCTATAGTTATTTTAAAAATCAAGCCAATTTATAAAAGTAAAAAAATAGTTTTTGTTTTTAAAATTTATTTTTGTTTTTAGAATTTAATTAAGCATTCAACTATTTCACTTTCACTTAAGACAAATGAAAATCATTGTAAAAAAAATATAGACTCAATTTTTAAAAATTAAAAATAAAAAGAATTAAATGACTACCAAACCGAGTAAACTTTTCTGTTTTGTGTCTAGAAAATTAGAAATAATAACTTAGTAAGCAACCCATTGATTCCAATTTAATGAGATCTTAAGTTGATTGGAATGGTTACCTAGGCACATGTAGTTTCTAAAAAATTAGAAAATAAGAAAAATAAAAGCATCAAACAAGGACATTTACTAAATTGATTTCTGGGAGCAATACTTGGCTATACATATCTCTATGCATTCTACAGTCATTATAAACCCAAAAAAAAATTAAAATATTTAAAGAAATAAATAAAAATTTCTACCTGACAAACTATATGATAGATGGGACAATTTTGTAGGATACATAAAAATGGGCTAGTCTGATTTCCATCTTTTATTTTGCATGAGCTTAAGTTTTCTTTTTCCTCTATTTGGGGTGTGTACTTGCTTTTAAGGATATATTTCTAGCTGGAGTGGAAACAGGAGAAACCACCATAGTTTGGGCGATGACAGAGCTTATTAGAAATCCAAAAGTGATGAAGAAGCTACAAGATGAGATCAGAAGCAACATCAAAGAAGATCAAGTGAAGGAGAGCGACCTTGAAAAGCTAAAATATCTAAGAATAGTGATGAAAGAAGTTCTAAGGCTTCATCCGCCTGTCCCACTTCTCCTACCAAGAGAAAGCATGTCTCATTTTCAGCTCAATGGTTATGATATTCATCCCAAAACCCATATTCATGTGAATGTATGGGCAATTGGACGAGACCCAGAATCTTGGACAAACCCACTAGAGTTTTTTCCAGAGAGATTTATGGAAAGCAATATTGATTATAAAGGACAAAATTTTGAGTTAATACCGTTTGGAGCTGGTCGAAGGATTTGTCCAGGAATGAATATGGCGATTATTACTATGGAGCTCGTGTTAGCAAATATGATATTGTGCTTTAATTGGAAATTGCCAAACGGAATGAAGGAAGAAGATGTGGACATGGATGAAGGTATTGGTCTTTCAGCTTCCAAGAAATTGCCTCTTCGACTTGTTCCAATCCCTTACTTCAGCTAGGATTATTGGTTTAGAAGGTAAAATACTACTTTGATACTTTTATTTTTGGTTTATTTTAGTCTGTGTACTTTTAAATCATTTAGTTTGATCATTGTACTTTTAATTTTTGTTCATTTTGGTTGTTATATACTTTTTTAAAAAAAAAATTCAAATATAGGAACATGACCAACTTATTTATAAATATAGCAAAATATGACTGTCAATCAGTGATAAAACATTTATCAATATCAATCACTGATACTGATAGATCGATCAGTGTCTATCATTGGTAGAAAATGATATTTTGCTATATTTAAAAATATTTTCACCAGTTTTGTCATCTAAAACAATTATTGATTCAATACGCACTGATCAAGTTATAGTAATTCAAACGATACTGATCAAATTAACTTCTTTGCCTAGCTATCTTAGGATTGTGTCAAATTTAGCTAGGGATTGGAAATCAAGTTTTACTTTATAAATGTTAATAAACAAAGCAATAAAAGAGTTTTGAAAAATGGTTCTAGGGTGTTAAATCCATTAATTACTTCATTAAGTCTAGTTTAGCTAATTCATGGAATTATGTATAAACAATATGTTTAAGTCTATAAACTTAAATCAAGATTATTTTCAATCAAAAATAACCAATTCTCATTCAACTTAAATGATAACTAATTTCTTGATATCAAATTAAGAAATAGGGCATTAAGCAAATGTCATAATCAACTTTCATTATTAATCTAACTATTTTCACGAGAGATTAATAATGATTCAATGATACAGTTCCAGTTAAACATTCAATCCATCAAATTAAACATTCAACTTAATATTTATGGAAGACCGATCAATAAAAATAAAGCACAATACTAGTGAAAATCATAAAATTCAACCATATCCATAAAATCACTAAATACTTAACCTAAATTCATGAGTAATTTCATAAGTACCCTAAAACTAAACAATTTAGCTAGTCATAACTCTCATCAACATATTTTCATACAAGATTGCAAGCATAACCAGTAAAGAAAGAAGGGGAACAAAAAAAAAACTACTATTAAAGCCTCCTGTCGTCTCTTAATTATTTCTCCAAGCTCGCCTCGATCTTCCTCTTGAAAACTCGAACAACCTCCAAAATCAATCCCTCATGCACTCTATTCTTTTGGCCGAAAAAATTCACTTTAGGACTTTGAAATTTTGTGATGAAGACCACTAAATAATCATAGAATATATAGATAATTTTTTTCCCAAATTTTTCTACTCAAATAAGGAAATCTGGCGCTGCGGCACTCTCTCTTTTTGTCGTATAACCATTTTAGAATAATCCTGAATTTATGTTTTACCAAAATTTCTCATGGTGTGTTTGGTATTTGATAAAAGTAGAGAGTTGAGTTGAGTTGGTAATTATTATTTAAATTATCTGGGGAGTTAAATTGTCTGTGTTTGTTTGCAGAGTTAAGTTGAGTTGGTAATTATTGTCTGTGTTTGTTGTGCAGAATTGAGTTGAGTTGAGTTGGAGGATCTGATGCAGTTTTTTTGTAAATGAGATTAGTTCTATTTTTTTCTGTTTATTTTTGTATTTCATTATTTTATTTTTTATTTTTATGTTTTGCTATTGTTGATTAATTTTCAAATATACACGCATTTTCTCAAATCATTTATGACATAAACTGGACAATCTCATTTTTTTTTCTCAATTTGTAGAACATAATATATTATTTTTCGAATATTCTTTTCAAAAACTGTAATAATTCTAATTCTCTTCAATCGATAAAACATACCAACAAAATATATTTCATATTGCTACTCAATTAATTGGTATATTGTATATTGTATGTATATATATTGAAGGTAATTATCCCAATTACTAATTGGTATATTATATGTATATATATTGAATCTTGCTAACTTAACTTTATTATTTCACATATCATACAGTTTATTTTTATATAATATGGATAGTATATTTGGCGGATCCAAACGGCAAAGATGAGGGAAGAGAGAAAGAAATGAAAATATAATCCAAGGGTTTTGACGATAAAAAAAAAAAAAAAAAAAAAAAAAAAAAAAAAATCAAATCTGGATCCAAATGGCAAAGATGAGGTAAGAGAGAAAGAAATGAAAATATATTGACTTTTAAGGTTAGTTATGAGGGATAAAAAATGAGAGTTTTGAGTGGGTAAAAAATGGGTTTTAATAACCCATAGGTTTGACGATAAAAAAAAAAAAGAAAATATGGATCCAAACGACAAAGATGAGGGAAGAGAGAAAGAAAGGAAAATATATTAATTTTTAGGATTAGTTTTGAGGGGATAAAAAAGGGGAGTTTTGAGGGACCTTTAATATTAATATTGTTGTTTTCAAAACTTATTAGATAAATATTGTTGTTTTGAAACTTATTAGAGAAATATTGTTGTTTTGGGAGTTCAAGGCTAGAAGTCGAGGGTTGAGGATTCGACTAATGTAGAGGTCGAACGTTGAGAACTCGACAGACAAAGAAAAACTTGGAAACAAGGGTTGTCGAGGGTTGAAGTTTCGACATACATAAGTCAAAACTTCAACCCTTGATTAGGAAAAGGAAATCTTGCTAGTTTTACATAAGTCGAAACTTCAACCCTCGACAAGGAAGATAAGTGGGTGAAGCAGATTGTAAGAGAGAGCAAGATTGTAAGAAAGAGCGAGATTGTGAGATTGAAAGCGAGAATGTATGAGAGAGCGAGATTACAAGCCATATTGTAGGAGAGAGCGAGATTGAGAGAGTGAGATTGTAGGATGGGACAATCTCCAACGTCTATGGAATGTATGAGCTCTCTGCTCTCTCCTACAATCTCGCTTCTCTCTCACAATCTCGCTCTCTCTGAACATCTCGCTCTCAATCTCGCTCTCTCTTACAATCTCGTTCTCAATCTATCTCACTCAATCTCGCTCTCCCTTACAATTCAAAATTTGTTATTGTTGTTATTTTTTCATTATGATTACTAGTTTTTTTTCTCATGATCATGTATATATATATACATATATATATTTCTATGGAAAGTAAATAAATTTATTGCTATAATTCAATTTTTTTTATTAATAAAGTTGTACATTATTCTTTTAATTAAGTTGTACATTGTTTCTTCTAATTAAGTTGTACATTGTTCTTTTAATTAAGTTGTACATTATTCTTCTAATTAAGTTGTACATTATTCTTCTAATTAAGTTGTTACATTATTCTTCTAATTGAGAAACAAATATTTTTTAGTTGAGAAATAAATATTTTTTTTTTTCAGATCATGGCTTTTAAACCCAAGACTTGTTGATCCCGATATTTTGTACGACCAGTCTATTCATCGATCATCTATTATATGGCGAGATCGTACTGCTAGAGAAATATCTTGCATGCGTCGAGAGGCAGTTCTCCAGCGCACTATCCCACTCCACCCTCGAATACTACCGCTATGTGCACATCTGGATTCTATGGGGTTGCCAGATTAGGATTTTATTCAGTTGGACTGGCATCTGATCACAACCTTGGTCGATAGATGGAGGCCCGAGACACATACATTCCATATGTCTGTTGGAGAGTGCACTATCATTCTATAAGACATAGAAGTGTTGTTGGGTTTACCTGTTGACGGTAAGTCGGTCACCGGAGTGATGTACGATGACTGGTTATAAGTTTGTCAACTGTACCTCGGTGTGACCCCACTTGCCGACAAGATTAAAGATCGAGGTTAAGTTTAATATGGTTAGAAACACAATTTCGTAAGCTCACAGATTGTGGAAGTCTGTTTTCAGATAAATCAAGTCATTTTGTTCATTGATGTTCCTGCCACTGTTTAAGCTAACCTTCCATAATGCGGGGCGTATTCGTGGGGTGGAGCATGCTTGGCATGGTTGTATAGACAACTATACAAAGCAACAAGACCTGATGTTCGAGAGATAGCTGGGCATCTCATACTTTTTGCAACTATGGGCTCTGGGAGCGATTTTCCAACAATGGCTCCACAGCTACAACATGTTAATGCGCGCTCAGTTAGTTGAACGAGCCTACGGTTCTCGGTATGTTGTTTTAATTCAATATTAATTTTTATATCACTGATCTAGTTAATTTAAATTCTAAATTATCAATTTTAAAAAATTTAGGTGGAGAGAAAAAATTTTTGTGACTAGGACAGGCACACATGTAGTCAGCTTAGTATAGATACATGTTTGATCTGCTTCAACCTAAACAGGTACATTACACTAAACCTAATTGATTATTTTATACAACATTTTTATTGTATTTGTCTTTAATATTCTCTAATATAATATTTTTTGTTTCAGGTTATTTGGGAGCCGTACAAAATTATTGTGCATACTTTGCCTAATTTTTGTACGAATGGTCGAAACATATGCCGAACGATGAGTCCTTTCATATGTTTTCACATTGGTGAGTGGCATCTTCCTGACAGGGTGATGAGACAATTCGGTTTTCAGCATAATGTCTCATCGCCTTGTAATATTGAACCCATACTGCATGATATTGACCTAAGGACTGGAGATTGGTCCGAAAAAGTTGCACATTTGGTAGTGGGATGGCACTATCGTGCAAGGTTTATTGCAGTAGCAGTTTCTCTTGAATAGTTTGACACAGATGTCACTCCAAAATATATTCATTGGTATAATAATATCACAAGGCACTACGTCACTCGTCCGGGAGCAGTTGTGGGTCATCTGGTAAATGAATATTATCTAATTATTTTTAATTTAAATATTGTCTAATTTTTTTATATTTACAGAGATCGAACAACCATAGACTACGTGAGGTTGCGAATGATCCAAACCAGGTTCTTGCTATATGTAGTGACAACCAAAGCTATATGGAGGAAATTCATTATACGGTATACCTATTATTCCTCCACCAGCTCCTAGACGTAGAGGACCTGTTCGGGAAGAGGATGAGTTTGATGAGGTTGCAAATAATGTGGAAGAGTTTTCCCCTATGATGCAGACACAGAGTCAAACTGATTAGTTCGATGATGATGATGCCAGCATTTGGTTCAGGACATTATGACTCAGAGGCTGGTCATTCGTCTTCATACGTGCATGGACATGGTCGGGGTCGTGGAGAGCATAATAAATATTTATATTATGAAGCGCCTGCAGAGGTACCAAAGCAACATCAAGAAGAACCCGAGCAACCTCAAGTTCGAAGTCGACGACGACAACCAGCTCGAAATCGACGACGTCTGCCTTGTGGGACATATTGATTTTTGTAATTATTTTTATATATATGAGATATTTAATTTACATTTTATTTTTATGAGATATTATTTTTTTAATTTATTCTTTTTATATATTATGAATAGCAATTATTTTGATATATAAGCTTTTAAATGTCACTGACATAAATAATAATATCAGATAGTCTAAATCTAAAAAGTTCGATAAAAAAAACTTCAATATTCAAATTTAAATATTTTAGATAATAATTTTGGGACATAATAAATCAAAACAACACTCAAAGCCTTAATAATTTATATCAATAATACAGTCTATAAATAAGACTGTATTATTGATATAAAGAACAGAAATTTTAATCACAGTAGCGAGGTCAATAGTTTAAAAGATTTTATAATAATGATCTTGGATTCCTTTTGTACATTTGGTACCAAGATTTTGATGGAGTTTTTTTCTTTTTTTTTTTAAATTATAAATAATAATAAAATATTTTTAGAATTTTTTTTTATAAAACGGAAAATTTAAAAAAAAAAAAGGAAGAAAGAAAGAAGGTGGAATGTGTAATAATTAAAAAAAGAAAAAAAGGGAAATTTGTACGGATATCTCGCTCTCGCTCTCAAAATCTCGCTCTCTCTCAAACTCTCGCTCTCTCAAATCTCGTTCTCTCTCAAAATCTTGCTCTCTCAAATCTCGCTCTCTCTCTTACTCTTTATGTAGGAACTTCTTTGAAATCCAATACTCTTTATGTAGTCATTAAACCTTCTATACCAGCATCTAGGGGATTGTTTTAGACCATATATTGACTTATTTAGGAGACAGTATAGGTCTTCCTTTCCTTTTTCCTCAAACCCTTTGGGTTAAACCATATAGATAACCTCATCTATGTTTTCATGTAGGAAGGCAGTTTTAACATCTAGTTGATCTAGTTCTAGATTGTACTGAGCAACTAGAGATAAAAGTAGTCTAACAGAGGTTTGTTTCACTACTGGTGAAAAAAATTCAGTATAGTCTATTCCTTTCTTCTAAGTAAACCCTTTAGCCACTAACCTTGCCTTGTACCTAGGCTTTTCTTCTTTGGTAAAACCCTCTTTTAGTTTATATATCCATTTAGAGGCTATAGGTTTATACCCTTTAGGAAGAGGAGCTAGGGTCCAGGTATTATTGACAATGAGTGACTCCATCTCTTCACACATAGCTTGAATCCAAGACCTAGCATTAGGACAGTTCACTGCCTCTTCAAAAGTGGCTGGTTCTTGGTCATTAGGAGCTATTGTGGCATTTAAAACTAGGTTCATATAGTTAGTTTCAATATATCTAGCTGGAGAAACTATCACTCTTCTTTATCTATCCCTAGCCAAGGAATACTGACTTAAATCAGATACAACTTCAGTATTCCATATATTCTCATTTGAGACATCCTCTTCTTCTTCTTCTAATTCTATAGGAGGGTTTTGGTTAGTGGAAGAAACTTTAGGTGACTCCACCTCAATCCTAGTAGTATTAGGACTATTAAGAACTTCATAAGATGTCTTTTCTTTTTGCATAAACATTTCTTTTTCTCTGAAAGTGACATCTCTGCTTATAACAAACTTTTTCTCAATAGGATTCCACATCTTAAATCCTTTTACTCCCTCCGAAAACTCTACAAACATACACTTTACTGCCCTAGATTTTAATTTCCCCTGATTTTGATGAATATAACCAACACATCTAAATACCCTTAGGTTTTCTAGGTTAGGTGGATTTGGGGTCCATTTTTCTTCAAGAGTCAAAAAGTTTGAGGAATGTGGACACCTATTTAAGGTGTACACTGTGTAGCTTGCAGCCTCAGTGCAATATTTTTCACTCAGAATTGCATCTGATAGGAGACATCTAACTCTTTCCATGATTGTTCTATTTAGTCTTTCAGCTATTCCATTTTGTTGAGGAGTGAATCTAACAGTCCTATGCCTAGTAATTCCTGTTTTTTTACAGAATTTGTTAAACTCTTCACTATGAAATTCTAGTCCATTGTCAGTTCTTAGGTATTTAATTTGTTTAGAAGTTTGTTTCTTTATCATGAGTTTCCATTCCTTAAGCCTATCAAACACTTGGTCTTTAGTTTTAAGGAAGTAAACCCAAATTTTTCTAGAGAAGTCATCAATAAAAGAAAGTAAATACTCTGAGCCACTTAGGCTAGGTGTAGAAGCTGGACCCCATAGGTCAGAGTGTATATAGTCTAGAATAGCTTTTGTGGTATGTTATGCTTTAGTGAAACTTTGCCTTGTGGCTTTCCCTAAAACACAGTGTTCACAAAAGGTTAGATTTTCTAAGAGACCTTTAGGGAGAATCCCTTGATTGGATAGGACTTCTAAGCCCTTAGCACTAATGTGAGATAGCCTTTTGTGCCATACATCAGCCTCTATGATCTTATTTGTGGTGGCAACATATGCCCTTGTCATCATTTCAACTCCTTTGACCACAAATAAGTCATTTATCTTTTCCTCAACTAATATCACTTTAGAATCCTTTAGCACCTCAAGAGTTCCTCCTTTACCCCTGTACTTACACCCAATAGCATCTAGCATACCTAAGGATATTAGATTTCTCTTAAGTAATGGAACATATCTCACATTCCTAAGAAGTTTGATGGTTTCATCCTTAAGTTTCATGGAAATAGAGCCAATGCCTTCTATTTTACAGCCTTGGTTGTTTCCCATATACACCATTTCTCTTTCTATTTTTTTAAAGGTGTTAAACCAAGGCTTCATTGAGGTCATGTGAAAGGTGCACCCGGAATCTATAACCCAATCATATTTTCCTAGAGGGTTTACATGATTGGATTTGTCTAAAGTTGAGGCTAAAGCATCTGAGTAGATGAAGGATCCTTCTACAACAGATGCTTCGGGCTATTTGCCTTTAGAATCCTTTTCTTTCTCTTGATTCTTTCTCTTTAAGATAAAATAGTCCTTAATTAGATGTCCCTTTTTCTTACAGTACTTGCATTTTATTTTCTGTTTTAATTTATTTTCTTCTGAGTTGTAAGGTTTTCTGTCTTTTAAATGGTTTTGTTTGAAGTTTCCTTTTATAAATAGACCTTCACCACTAGGTTTATTCTTTCTATCAATTTGTAACTCAAGCTCTCTAGTTCTTAGGGCTAAGATTATAGTGTCTGTGCTTATACTATCCCTTCCATACTTTAGAGCATTTTTTATTTCTTTATACGGTTCAGGCAAGGAGTTTAGAAGCACACAGGCCTCATTTTCATCACCGAGTTTTTTTCCTAGAGTTTTAAATTCAGCAACTATTTTCTTGAACTCATCTAAGTTATCAGTTAATGTTTTAGATGAATCCATTTTAAATGTGAAGAATTTCTCCCTAAGATACATTTTGCTAGGAAGATCTTTAGTAGCATATAACTCTTCTAGCTTAGTCCATATCCTATATGCAGTTTCTTGATCTAAAACTTGCTAAGAACACTGTCACTAAGATTTAGAACGAACGTACCATAGGCTACTAGCTCCCAGTCTTCCTTTTCTTGAGCTATCACAGTGGTAGGGAGTGTTGATGGGTCAATGAGGGCTCTGTGGGCTTTCTGCTGGCCGAGAATCACCTTGATATTGGCCTTCCACAATCCGAAGTCTCCTTTTCCATCGAATTTCTCCACCTCAAACCTTGTTACTAACATTTTGGATGGAAAAATATGTGTTTTGATTCTTCAAGAATTGAGATCTTGTAAGTCTTTTGCTCTGATACCACTTTCTTGGGCCTGCTTCTGTATATTTGATGAATTCAGCCCAGATGATGAAATACTTGTGAGGCATTTCTTTGTTGATCCAAACATGAGCCCAGTTCTTTTGCCCCAAAATTACTTTGGTTTGGTAGAAAACTTGGCTATTAAACGCCCACAATTTTCCAGCTAATGCTTTACACGTGGTTTGAACCACTACTCTTTGTCTGGTGGAAAAATGAAAGAAAAACTTTTTTCTGATGGGTGATTAATGTAGAATTAATTTTCTTTCTCTCTCTTTTGCTCTCTTGTTCTCTCGTTCTCTGCCTTTTGAATACTTTACACTTTCTTCTAACCCTAATGTCTTCTTGTTTGATCTGTGTGAATACTTTGAGTAAACGATGGAAGAATCATGCAATCGTGTAGACGATGGAAGAAGAAAATGGAGAACAACCATGCAATAGTGTAGACGATGGAAGAAGAAAATGGTGAACGACCATTCAATTGTGTAGACGATGAGAAGAAAGGGAAGAAGATGCACAACAATATACGTGGTTCAGCTTATTGAAGCCTACGTCCACTGGAAGGGGAGAGTTTTATTAAGAGCTAAGTTACAGATTCTTTCTTTTACAAATTTTCAAGTTCTTCTTGAAGCTATGTATGTTGTATCTACAAAATTTGTAAATGATGAGTATTTATACTAATTTCTGATATAAGTAGCTACAATAACTAACTGTAAAAGTTAAAGAAATGTGAAATAGTTCTTGAATGTTGAATGTTGAGCTTATATTCTTCACCTATGTACCTAAAGCACAATTCCCTAGTAGATTAGCAAGGCCTAAAGGAGAAGATACTGACGTAGAGCTTGTTGAGATGTTAAAAAAGGTACAAAATAGCATTCCTTTGCTTAATGTTATTAAGCAAATACCTAGGTATGCTGAATTTTTTAAAGACTTATGTACTAAGAAAAGAAAAGAGAAGGAAGAGGAGAGAGTAACCGTTAGCAAGAATGTCTTTGCTTCGTTAAAGAAAGATATGCCTAAAAAATGTAGAGATCCGGGAATGTTTACCTTGCCATGTAAAATAGGAGAAAGAATCATTGTTATGCCTTACTATGTTTATGAACACCTAAAATTGAATGACCTACAAAAAACTCATGTTTACATACAATTAGCCGATAGGTCATACATACAACCTTTAGGCATAGTTGAGGATGTCTTGTTAAGAGTAGGTGAGTTGATTTTTCCCGTTGTTTTTTATATCTTGAAAATGGATGAACCTTACACACGTCTTCTTCAACTATCTTACTAGGAAGACCCTTCATGAAAATCACAAAAACTATAATTGATGTAGATAAAGAGTCTTTGTCGGTAGAATTTGATGGAGAAGTAAAATCATTCAACATTCATGATGCCATGAAATTTTCAATGGAGTACTTGTCACTTTGCTCTATTAATTTGCATGATGAGATAGATGATGTTGTTGATTCCATGTTGTATGAAAATTTTAATTGTTTGACAATTCCTTCTATAGATTATGACTTTGATTGGACTTCTCAAAATTCTTCTCATGTTTCTCTGAACTTCAATGAAAAAGTTAATTCTTCTCTTGAAATTTTAAAAAATAATCAATATTCTTTAAAAGATATTGATTTCAAGGATTCAAATAAGTTTCGCATGAATAAAGATTCTTCTAAAGAGACAATTGATGATTCTTTGAATATTGTTTGTTTGAAAGAAAAACCTTCAACTCATAATTCTAATTCTAAATTTGTTTGTAATAACAAAAACAAAAATAAGGCTTCTAACTTTCACTCTGCTTTTAAAGTGCGGTAAAAAGGAATTGAGTCCAAATTCTTGAGTAGTTGTTTCAAGAATCCCAAGAAGAAAGGCCCTAAAAAGACCGAGAATTTTGATGTTCCTTAAAATAGGAAAAATTTTCAAGGTGAACGGGCATAGGCTTAAAATCTACAACGAAGGGCATGTAAACCAAGATCAATTGGACTTGTGTTTGACTAATCCCTCATATATATGATCCCCCTCTTCACCAACGTCGAGCAAGCGACACTAAAAATGTGCAAAACAGGATGAATTTTCTCTTCTTTTTTTTTCATTTTCAATTTTTTTTCTTTTCTTTTTCTTTTCCTTTATTATTGTTGCATTTCTTAACATACTTATGATAGTATAATTGATTTTTCTTTTTCTTTGTAGGTAAACTCAAGAAGAAGGAAAACTCAAAGAAAAATAAAAACAAAGAATTTTCTCAAGAAAAATAATAAGCAACCATAAAAACCAAGGAAGTTTCTCTCTACATCCCTTACTTTTTGTTCTTAAACTTATATGCATAATTGAAACATTGAGAATAATGTTCAATTTTTAAGTTGGGGTGGGAAACATTGCATATTTTTTACATTTTTTATTAATTTTTTAATAGAAAAATGACCCTTTCTAATGATGATATAAATGCATGTCTGGAACCCTTGAGCATCTAAGCTCGGGTTAGAGTTAGATTTTGTCATTTTGATATTTTGATATCTTGATATCTTGACTATATGTTTGTGGCTCTATGATGATGGCTTTGTTGAGATTGTGAATAATGATTTCTTGTTAATGCTCCAAAATAATATTTTGTTATAAATGAATAAATACATGATTAAATGAATGCATGAAAATACAAAATAAAAGAATCACATTCAATTTATTTATATTCTCATTTAATTTTTACACAATCATTTCTGTCTTATCAATGAAATTTTGATGACACATCCTTTTTAGTAAAAATACAAGAAAAATTTTGGACATTTTAAAACTTTCTAACAAAATTTTGAAACCATTTTTCAAAAGAAAAATTCTTTTCCTTTTAATTTCATAAAAAAATGGAATGTTTTGTTCTTATATTTGTTTAGAACCTTGGGTTTTTAAAAATGTCATTTCTACTTGATTTTCTTTGTCACCTCGATAGGACAACTTTTAGTCTTAAGAACAACCAACTTGTTTTAGAAGCAAGTCTAGACAAAGAGGAATAAAAATGGCCTAAAGTTAACAAAAATAAAAAAGTTACTAGTATAATAAAAAAATTAAGCAAGCTTGCAAAATAATATAACTTTCACTTACACGTGTGTGTACATGGATAGAGGTGAAAAGAGCTACCTTCATTATGGCTAGTTAGGGCCCAGGAGAAAAGAGTGATAGGTTCCCGACAGTGTGAGTATGAAAGCTATCCTTCTAGGTAAAAGACATGCCAATTAAAATTTGTGTGCATGAATTTATAAAGGCACCTTTGTCTTAGAATTGCTTCTCTTTTTTGCAAGTTAGGTATATCTTAGACCGATAACCAAGCTAGTGTATGGCGAAGAAGAATTGAGAGTTAGATATCACTTTTCCACTAGCCTTCACTACAACAAACATACATTTAATAACTTTTTATAAAGTGCCATTTGATAAAATAGCTATGAAAAGTGGAAGAAAAGTAGGAATAGAAAATGAAAAAAAAAGGCGCATTCGAAATCTGTACGGAAAATGTGTTGGAAATCCCTTTTGCCCTTTTGATCGACTTTGTCTTTTTGCCCTCGTTCGAAATCTTATATTCGACTTCGACTTCTCCTCGCATAGACTCTCTCCTCGATCGACTTCGACTTCTCCTTGCTCAGACTCTTCTCGATCAATTTCAAGTTCTCCTCGCTTAGACTCTCCTTGATCAACTTCAATCAAGTTCTCCTCGCTCAGTCTCTCCTCGATCGAGTTCTCCTCGCTTAGACATCGAGTTTCCTTTCTCAGACTCTCCTCGATTGAGTTCTCCTCGCTCAGACTCTTCTCGATCGACTTCGATCAAGTTCTCCTCACTTAGACTCTCCTCGATCAACTTCCATCGAGTTCTTCTCGCTCAAACTCTCTTTGATCGACATCCAGTTCTCCTCGCTCAGACTCTCCTCGATCGACTTCTTGACTTTTTGCACTCGACTTCGACTACTCCTCGCAAACTCTCCTTAACATCGAAATCTCCATCTTATTCAACTTCTCCTCTTCAATTTCTCCTTCTTTGGAGCTCTCCAAACAAAAGAATGTGAGCTCTCATTTCTTATCGGCATTATCAAAGGTGAACTTTAATTACTTCTTCTTTTTTGGGGTATTTTGTGTTCTTTCTTTTCTTTTGAATGTTGTGAGATAGTTCTTGAGGATTCTATATATGTGAGATAACTCTTTAGAATTTCCTACTATTAACACCTTTTTGAGTGAGAGTTTTGATTTTAGTTTTGTTCTTGATCATATGACTTTAACTCTTTCATGATTTAAACATTAATTAATGGTATGTTGGAATCTTCATTAATTTATCGATTACATGTATTTTTGTTAATTTGAGTTTTGTGTCACCTAAGATGATGTTAAGTGTGTTTGTAACTCGGATTTGTAAATGTAAAATAAAGTCATTTCTTGCTTGTTAGTGACTTCCCAGACTTACTTGTATGTTGTATTGCGTGGGTTTTATTAATGTCATTTATGAATCTCGTTGTCCATAATTATGTTCATATACATATTTTCTTTTTTGACTTTTCCCATCTCATATACTATGTTTAGCATATTGTATTTCTTTTTAATGAAAGTTAAATGTTTTTGTAGTCTCAAATTTCTAAAATATTCCACATTTGTAACTCTTATTTATGAACTTTGATTTAATTGTAATATCAGGATTTCTGTTCTCTCTTTTATAGCATTGGTTGTACATTTGACATCATGATAAATAAATTTTTCATTCCTAGTTTTGGATTTTAGGTGGGGAGCAGATATATATCACTTGAGTTATTGTGGTTATTGTTATTGTTATATTTTGCTTCCATTGTTCCCCTTCTGAATGTTTTTTGAATGTCTTGTGATTGTAAAACTAGTATATATGTGAAAGTTTGATTTGGAAGGTTGTGGCTATATTAAGTTTTGTTTTTTTTTTCCTCATTTTGATTTCTATCTGTCTTTTTCACTAATTTCCTTTCTCTATACTCATTTCTTTGTATGTCTCTTTTCATATTTATTTTCTAGAAGTATGCCATCAAAAAGTTCATTGAAAAATTAGACATCAGAGCAAAGTAGCTGTTGATTTCACATTCTCACTTTTTTCAGAGACACAACATATTTGAGAGTTGTAAGGTAAACACCTTTCACATACTCTTCTCTTTTATTAATTTGGAAATTTTTATCCTCCTTTGTTTCCTTTATGTCTAATTTCATTCTATTTTAGTTAAATGAGTTGATCTCATAGAGAGGGGGGATTACAAACCCAAAGGGCAGAGGCATTATTGCTGCATATAGAGTGAATTTTATGTAACACTGATAGCTCTAAAAAAAAGCTATTATTCTAGCTTAATTCGAGCTCGTTATTGAGTTTTATATGTGTATTTTTTCTATTTTGTAGGTATCAAGCAACCAAGAGGTAGAATGGCTGATTTGGAGCCGATTGGATTAATTTGAAGCAATTTGGAGTTGATTTGAGCATCCAGGCTTCAAAAGAGTTGAAAATACAAAATTGCCATCGAGTACCATCGAGTATTCTATATTTTTATTAATAGCATCAACTATAATCGATCATTGAGTAATCAAGTATCGAGTAATTACCAAAAAGGCCATCGAGTAAAATGTTATCTCGAGTAATCGAGCATCGAGCATTGAGTAAAGGATCATCGTGCATCGAGTATCAAGTTTTAGACAGAATGCTCAGTGTTGCAACATTTTCCCTGACGCTCGTGGCCTTTTTTGTTGAGTGTTGCAACGCTATTTCTTGCATTGCAACACTGTGAAGATTTCTATAAATATCTCCCTTCGTCTTTAGGTCAAGTAATACTGAATTTTGGAGGTCGAACTGATGGAGGCCGAAGTTAAACGTCAATCTTCTTCTGTTCCCTTCAGATTTTAGTCTCTTTAGGTTAGTTTTTCTTTTTTGTTTGGATTGTAATCAACAGATTGGATGTGTATCCTGAATTTGTCTATGAATTAAGAGGTAACTCCTATCTAATTTCTTTTGAGCAAGAGCCCTATGTTTAATTTCTTGAAGGTTTTGTAATTAATTTAACTGAATTGTTTTGAACTCTTTGGGATGATTTGATTGAATCTTAATAGAACTTTTATAAATTGATTGACAAATTAGTTTATTGAAATTCTTGTTTGCAAAATTGCCATAGCCTATGCATATATTGATTGGTTTAATTTCGCATATTAGGATCACGTGTAAGGTCTAGACTTTTTCTGACCAAATGCATGTATGCCCTAATATAATCTTTTCCAAATAAATCATGCTATAAGATATGGCTTTTCTGGCTTGTAGTATGTCTCAACAATTGAACTCTTTTGTAATGCAATTCAATTTTAACTTGTATGTCGCTAAAAATGAAGAGTTGTAAATTAAATTAGGGCTAATTTGGTTTGACATCGAATTTGGCTAATTTGGCTATTAAATTTTCTAATAGATTGAGGGGTTTACAGATTCAAAGTAATTAATTGATGCCTAATGAAAGAAATTGCATAGGAAACTCTCTCTTGCTCTAGAAATTAGATAGATTCCTATTCTAGATTACATTTATTCTTTTATTTTAATTTCACATGTTTTATCTCTTCCACACCAAAACCCCCATTCATAAATCATGCTTCCCTGTGGATCGACTTGGACTTACCACTATTACTACATTAAAATAGTAATAGGAGTAGTTTGGTATTTACAAATTTTCTTTTGTTTCGGTTTGGAGTTGAATTAACGACATCGATTCGATCCGAACAAAAATGGCACCATTGTTGGGGAAGCCATTGACATTTCATAAGTTAAATTTCTAGTTAGAATATTCTTTTTCTTTTAATTTATTTTCCTTTTTTGTGTGAGTATTTTAAGCATGGACATATATCATCAACAAGGATGAGGGCAATCGAGTGGAGCATTTCGACTTATTGACGAGGTTTGTGACCTACGAGGTCAACTTGTTGAGTTAACTTCTTTGGTTAGTCAGTTGGTTGCAGATAACCCGCAGTAGGTGCAAGCATGTAGGACTGATCACCCTGAGCAAGCATGTATTAGTTTGCAGTGGAGCCCTATACCACGAGACTACTCTATGGGAGGGTATCCTAGTTATATGGATGACGATTTTCATTGGCCAAGATGGTAGGAGTCCTATGGCTATGAAAACCTAGGATGGGACCAGTTCCACTATGATTTACACCCTGCCATATCTGACATGACGATGCATACTCACACCGTCGACTCAGGTATGTCATTAAAAGATGTGATTAGACAACTAGTTATTAACAATGTTATTTTTTAGCAGGAGATCCACGACCTCCAGGAGAGTTTTAGTTTTCAAACTGAGATTGGAGTTGATTTTGGAGTTTGAGAGACTTAGTCACTCAATCTTCTGATTCAGTTGAGAGAGGATGCGAACCCCTGCTACACATATTTTATGACACTACCGAGGCGCGCAGCAATGAGATAATTTGTGTCGACTAGAGGATGAGTTTGAGGATAGTATGCCATGTTTAGAACCAGTTTGTGAGGACTATGGAGAATCTGAGTCTAAACCCATCGATTTTCAGGTAATGGAGTTAGAGGTTGAAAAACCCCGCCCTATTCTACCATCTGGTATATAGTATATTTTTTAGTTTTTGTTCTTCTTGTTCTCAAGAGTCAGTTGAGTCAGGGTCTTTATTTTCTATAGAGTCAGTCCTTGAGTCTTTTGATTTTTCTTTTTCCTTTTTTTCAAACAAAATTAAAAATCCAAAATTCAACATATCTGGTTCTCTTCAAAAGATTAAGAGCCTTATAGCCTTACCAGGCCATATCAACTAATCCATGAAGGGACCAGATAAATATGAGAATGTCTTTGTGCCTTGACAGGAGACAGGTCATGTCAAGCAATCGATGCTAAAAATTTGTCCTTCCTAAAGGGAGCCAGGTGAAAATTTTATTGCTTTCTTTATTTTTTTTCTAGATTAGCTTTCTTTTTGTTTTTGTTTTGTAGGGAGACCAAGAGGAGAGGAACATCTTAGGCGAGCCTACTACCACCACCATCTCGTGTGCAACAATATTTTCAGGGGAGGTTTTCTGTTCCCTTGTTTCCATTCTTCTTGAGCTTTACTTAGAATACATTGGGGACAAAGTATATTTTTGTATTAGGGATGGGGTACTCGTTGGGTAGTTTTTACTAGCTTGAGGTCCTTGAGCATTGTGCTCGGACAATGCTTGTGTGCCTTAATTTCCTTGCTTGCTATTTGCTCTGTTGTTATCATGATGGTCTATGACGCACTCTTCTTGTAATGAAATTTGCATGAAAGAATGTTAGGAAAACATGATCATGATTTTAGCCCAATTTAAAAAACATTTTTTATCTCTCGTGCATCTTTAAGTCATTGTTTTGTGAAATTAAAGCCTTGCATGCTTAGAACTGGGTTATCTGGTTTGTATTTCTGTTGTCACCTCGAAAGGTCCACCTTTGACTTAGGAGTAACCATACTTGTTGTAGAGAAAAACTAGATAAAGTGGATAAAATATGCCCTATTATGAAAAAAAAAAAAAAAAAAAAAAAAAAAAAAGAGAGAAAAAATTAAAGAAAGGAAAATTAGTTGCAATTCTAAAAAAAAAATTAAAAAAGGAGGCATTTATCGACATGCCTGCAAGAGAAAAAAAAAAGAAAAAAGAAAAATAGTATGTTGTGTGTGTGCATAGATAGAGGTGAAAAGAGCTACCTCCGTCGTGTCTAGTTAGGGCCTGTGAGAAAAGAATGATAGGTTCCCGACGGTGGAGTGTGAAAGCTGGCCTCTAGTAAAATAAATGCCCTTTATGTTTTGTGTATATGAGTTTAGGCACCATTGTCTATGTAAGTGTGATATGCCCGAGGTCGATAACCAAACCAGTTTAGTGGGAAAACTGGGCCGAGGACCTTATAAAAATTTTCTAGATTGTGCAAGCTTAACTAGCAAAACTCTAGGCTCACTCATGCATGAATAGATTGAGAATCATTCTTAAACTTGTGCTTCATTGATTGATCATAATTGATTTTCGTTCTTGATTTCAAATTTTGTTCAGTTTGACTATTGAGACTGAAGTAACAACCTTGCAAATTCAACTAGCATGTCTTTAATTATTTTATATTCTATTTGATTGTTTATTCCTATCTTGCTCGGGACGAGCAAGAATTAAGTTTGGGGTGTTTGATAGATCTCCAAAAGAGCTATTATTCCTAGCATAATTTGGGTTCGTTATTGGGTTTTATGTGTTTATTTTTCCTATTTTGTACGTATCGAGCAACCAAGAGGTAGAATGGGTGATTTGGAGCGGATTGGAGTTAATTTGAAGCAATTTGGAGTTGATTTGAGCATTTGGGCTTCAAAATATTTGAAACTGCCAAATTACCATCAAGTACCATCGAGTATTTTATATTTTTATTAATGGCATCGAGTAATTACCAAAAATGCAATTGAGTAAAATACTATCAAGTAATCAAGCATCGAGCATCGAGTAAAGGATCATCGTGCATCAAGTATCGAGTTTTAGACAGAATGCTCAACATTGTAACATTTTCCCTAACGCTCGTGGCCTTTTCTGTCGAGCGTTGCAACGTTGTTTCTAGCGTTGCAACACTGTGAAGATTTCTATAAATACCTCCCTTCGTCTTTAGGTCAAATAATGCTGAATTTTGGAGGTCAAACTGATGGAGGCCAAGTTAAACTTCAATCTTCTTCCTTTCCCTTAAGATTTTAGTCTCTTTAGGTTAGTTTTTCTTTTCATTTTAAGTTGTAATCGATGGATTGGATGTGTATCTCGGATTTTTTATGAATTAAAAGGTAACTCCTATCTAATTTCTTTTGAGCAAGAGCCCTTATGTTTTCTTGAAGGTTTTCTAATTAATTTAACTGAATTGTTGTGAACTCTTTAGGATGATATGATTGAATCTTAATGGAATTTTTATAAATTGATTTGACAAATTAAATTATTGAAATTCTTGTTTGTAAAATCGTCATAGCCTATACATATATTGATTGATTTAGTTGCGTATATTAAGATCGCATGTGTAAAGTCTAGACTTTTTCTGACCAAATGTATATATGCACTAATATAATCTTTTCCAAATAAATCATACTATAAGATATGACTTTTCTGGCTTGTAGTATGTCTCAACAATTGAATCCTTTCGTAATGAAATTCAATTTTAACGTGTACGTCACTAAAAAGGAAGAGTTGTAAATTGAATTAGGGCTAATTTTGTTTAACATCGAATTTGGCTAATTTGGTTATTAGATTTTCTAATAGGTTAAGGGGTTGACAAATTCAGTGTAATTAATTGATGCCTAATGAAAGAAATTGCATAGGAAATTCTCTCTTTCTCTAGAAATTAGATAGATTCCTATTCTAGATTACATTTATCCTTTTATTTTAATTTCGCATGTTTTATTTCTTCCACACCAAAATCTCCCATTCATCGCTCTAGTTAAGAAATTAACTTAACAAAACAAATCGTGTTTACCTTCGAATCGACTCGGACTTACCACTGTTAATATGTTAAAGTAGTAATAGGAGTAGTTCGATATTTACAAATTTTCTTTTGTTTCAGTTTGGTTAACGACAGTGATTCGATCCAAACAAACACAGACATATCCATTTTTCCATTAATGGCCACAAAAGTACTACTCAAAGTTATAATTGTTATGATAATTTAGAAGGAAAGAAAAGAAGAAAAAGGTTAGAACTTTTTAGTTGGCCATTAATCTTTATGGAATTAGGGGTTGTATCTCAAAAGTTTGCACATGGAGTTTAAATCTGTTGCCTTGTTTTGCCACAGTTATGTATGAGTTTGGTTCGAATGTTCATTGGGAAATTTTGTGTTATGGGTGTGAGGGAATAAATGCCCATTGCCTTACCTTTTTCTTTTAAATTTATGGGGTTTTCTAATTTTAGCCTTCAAAGCCTTTATTGTATAGTGGTTTTGTTTTGGGATTTGTGAATAAAGAATCTTACTGTTGCTCCCAAAACACTCCTATTATTGATTTGGGATTTCGGATTGATTCAAGTTTGAATGAGTTGAATTCATATGGATTAACAAAAAAAAAAAAAAAAAAAAAAAAAAAAAAAAAAAATCAAATATTATATAACACTATTTGTCCAATATTATTTTATAATAATAGTTTACCAAGTGTTGGATGACAATTTTGTAATGATGTTATGATTGAATATATTGACCTTAATTATGTTTAGTTTTTGTTAATAATATTGTTGCTTGATGAAAAGAATTTTTAGATCATCACAAGGAATAAAATTGTATATATAAGTTATCTTGATTTTAAAAAAATCTAGATAATTAAAAGAATAAAAAATCGTCAGGACATGTTTTCATTGTGATCATTTGACTTTCACACAATTGTTCAGACAATAAAGTTCTTGAAAATATTTTCTCTTTATACTGTTTATGGAATATCTAACTTGAGAGAAATAGAAGGGGTCTAAAAGGTGAAATGGGCTCTTAAGAAGATGTTTGAACCTTGGCTAAAGATCATTGCATCCTTTTGGATTTTTGTGGCTCAAGAGTATAGTAATTTCAAAATAATTTGTTAATTATCCTTTCTCTGATTCTTTTGAATGACATACTTCTTAAATATGTAGTTTGGTAGCGTTTTGAAGATCCAAGTCAAGTTTTGAAAAGCCTATATATACTATTTCCACCTATTGGTTTCTTGATTTTTTTTACGTAAATTTTAGGAGTGTTCTATAGGCAAGCACGTCTATAGACAATGAGAAGTGTTCACCATCCCGTGCAACACTTGTCAGACAAGGAATTTGATTACATTATCTAGGTCCACCTTTGTCTTTTATAATCAATATATTTGGATTCTGTCACAATCTATAAACGTTTAATTCTTTGTTATTTCACCATCCTATTTTAGGATGCAATGCCTATTGATTTCATCAGGTTAGCTCATTGAAAATTGATATTATCTTTTCTCAAGTAGTGCTTGGTGACCAAGTCATTGGTGATTGAACTGATCATCCAAAGAGATCACCAACACCTTGAAATGTTCAGCAAAGATTGAGTGCATCTAAATCGTTATAAAAGTAACTAACTATTAGTTCTGAGTTAATCTTTTGATGCATACTTAACAAAATTAACTTTGTCCAATAGTTCTAGTAATGAATATATGGAAGGAGCATGGAATTTTATACAAGAAGTGAAGAAAAGAAAGTCAAATGCCAACAAAGTTTTGTGCCCATGTAAAGAATGTAGAAATATGAGATATTGTGATTTTCTATTTATATATGAGCACTTGGTCATTAAGGGAATTGACCCTACATCTAATATTTTGTATCATCATGGAGAAGTATATGAATGTGATGAAGTCCATAATGAAGTTGATTATAGTTTTTTGTTTGAAGCAACAAACTTCTATGAGAGCACATATATGGCAGAAGAGGACAACATTAATGACCATTCTACATCAAGGAAGGAAAAAAAATTCTCAAAAGGTTCAAAAGGAAAATACTCCATTGTATGCAAGTTGTACAAAGTATACGAAAATGTCAACAATTGTAGCATTGTATAAATTGATGTTGGTCAGATACAAGATTCACCAGCCTTTTAGGGCTTTTGCATGACATGCTCCCAATGGACTATGTTATTCAAGATCTGTTTATGAAGTTAGAAAATTACTCAAGGAAATTAATCAATGGACAATGTTATTCTAAGATCTATTTATAAAGTTAGAAAATTATTCAAGGAATTTGATTTAGGCTACCAAGAAATTCATATATGTGTTAAGGATTGCTGCCTACTTAGAAATGAGAATGAAAAGTTAGAAAGTTGTCCTCATTGTGCGACTTCAAGATGGAAGATTGATGAACGAACAAACCAAATCAAACAAGGTGTTCCTACGAAGGTATTGAGATACTTTCCTATGATTCCACGACTTAAACAAATGTTTAAAATAAATGAAGTTAGTGAAAATTTACATTGGCATTGAAACCATAAAAGTATTGATGGAAAAATTCGACATCCAGTTGACTCTGTTGCATAGGAAACAATTGATAAAAAAAATGGCCTGAGTTTTCTATGGATCCACGCAATCTAAGATTAGGCCTTGCTACATATGGATTTAACCCATTATCCAATTTGATTAGTCGGTACAATTGTTGGCCAGTCATGCTTGTTACTTACAACTTTCCTCCTTGGTTATGCATGAAAAAGAAAATATAATGTTGACATTGTTGATTCCTAGCCCTAAACAACCAGGAAATGATGTTGATGTTTATTGACAACCTTTTGGGGAATATTTACAACGACTATGGAAAGGAGTACAAGTTTATGATATTATAAGTAACACACATTTCAATTTGAGATCAATTCTCATGTGGACTATAAATGATTTTCCAGCATATGGAAATCTTGCTAGATGCACCAGAAAAGGTAAATATGCATCCCAGCTTGTGGAGATAATACTCGTTCTTATTGGTTGAAACGTAGTATAAAAATTGTATATATGGGTCATAGATGATTCTTATCAATGGCTCATCCATATCGGAGAAAAAAGGCATGGAAGGGAAAATAGAAGAAGAGTTACCTCCCAAAATTGCAACAAGTAGTGCAATATATGCCCAACTTGAAGGTTTTGATAATTGTTAGGGGAAAGGTGAAAAGAGAAAGAGCAAGAGTTATAAAGAATCGTCAAATCAAAGGTGAAAGAAGCGATCAATTTTCTTCGATCAACCTATTGGAAGGTTAATGAACTCTAAATTTCTGGTGTATTTTATTGAGTTTCAAATTATTGAGGTTCAAACTAGACCATTAATGATTTAAAACTTTGATTGTATAGGAATTACCAATACGCCACAACTTGGATGTCATGCATGTGGAGAAGAATGTGTGTTAGAGTATTATAGGTACATTATTAGATATAAATGGAAAGACAAAAGATGGAATTAATGCAAGAAAATATTTACAACTTTTGAAAATTCGCCCTAACCTACATCCTCAAGAACGAGGAGGGAGAACTTACCTATCTCCTGCTCCACACACATTGTCGAAGTCTGAGAAGAAATTATTTATTCAAGGTTGTACAATCTGAAATTGCCTGAGGGATACAGTTTAATCATTTCAAAGTGTGTATCATTAGATGAATGCAAAGTGATGGGGTTGAAGTCTCATGATTACCCTTTATCGAATGAGTTATTTTGTGTAACAATATTACTTAGTTTGATTTAAGACTATTATTTAATGACATCTTATTTGGGTAGGATGCATATGAATGAACTCATGATCTTATATAAAGGACTAGCAAAAGATTCTAATCTACTTTGGAAAGTTCATACAAAACAATTTTCATCGTGGTTGAAATCCAAAGTAATACTAATTATTTAATAACAAATGAATATTTAAAACCATAATATACTTTCACTAATAAGTAGGTATATTTATTCGATTCATCTGTTTAAGGTTACTCTGACTTGTTAAAATGGCTTGCAAATGGGCCTAGAAAATTTTTTTTGTCTTACACTGGATACATCATAAATGGGCAACGATTTCACATAAAGAGTGTTGAAAAATCAACTCAAAATAGTGGTGTTGTTGTACATGCTAGAACATTATGTAGATCCAATGCAAAAGATCAATCTTAAGTTGTGAACCTAGTTCCTTATCATGGGGTGTTATAAGAAATCATCTTATTAGATTATTATGTCTACCAACTTTCAATCTTTCGATGCGATTGGGCAAATATTCGTAATGGAGTAAGAGTCGAGGAAGTATTCACTCTTGTTAATTTACATCAAAGCCAAAGCATACTTGTACGGGAGCCTTTCATCTTTGCCTCGCAAGCCAAACAGGTGTTTTATGTTAGAGAACATGACACCTCAAGTTGTATGTCTTATTAAAAGCACCACCAAGAGGATTTCATGATTTGGAGATATACAATAAGAATTATGATGGTATTGGTTAGTAATGAACAAATTCGTAGTGCAGAGATTGACGTTGACGAAAGTGATGAGCTTACTTATGCAAGACAAGATTGCGAGGGTGTTAGATTTGAGGAGTAGTTTGATGCATTGTCTAAATGCTTGTTTCTAATTGTTATACTTTATACTACTTATTTTGTAAAGGTGCTTTGATTACATGATCTAACCTTTGTTCTGTAAAGACTTTTTAACCACTTTGGCAAATATGATATATTGATATAAGTTATTTACTATCAATTAACTTTCTTCACAAATACTTCTTCATAACTTTGTATCAATATCGATGTATATGTCATTGGATAAGCCACCTCCACTATAGTGAGATCACGAATGATGGTAAATATTTATATTGTAAAAAGAGTTCATTATTTTTATTAGAATATGACCCTTATTGATTATTTATTAATAATGCTTTTAGGTTAAGATAAAGGGAAACATGTTACCACCTCAGACTATACAACACATACAAGATACCTTGGAACTAAAAGTCAAAGGAAAGAAAAAGGTCTCTACAAAGGAAGATTAATAATGATGAAATGTCACATGACCACCAACTAAATGAGGTCGGGGTCTAAAGGAAAATATCAAATGCGTCCAATCATGAATAATAATAGTTTGCCTCTTCCGAATGACCACCCTAAATATTTCTCACTCAATCCTAATGAGAAGACAACTAAATGTAATCTTATTTCAATTCCTACATTAGACTCACCGGTTGCTCAAACAAGATTAGCAATTTGTAGGCAAACAACAACTTCTAATGTAAACAAACTTGAAAATGAAGATCATATAGTCAATGAGCGCCTATCTGAAACAACGGCTCTGCCAAAAAGAACAATGGGCTCTACAAAGATGAAGACAATAGTCGTTGATAAACAATGTAGAGTGAACCTTGTTTTCGATGAATATGGACAAACCATTGGGGATGAATCGATAGGATTAGCTTCATTTCTTGGTCCACTAGTGAGAGAGATTGTACTGAGAATTGGAAGAAACTACCTACGAGGTTGAAAATAGTTTTATGAAAATCTATCCAAGTATAAAGTTACTTTGTTTCATTTATATAATTCAAATTGAACACACATATCATTATGATTTACTTCTAAATATTCATAACTTTAGTCAAGGTACAATGTAGATGAAAATTGGCAAAAAGAGTTTTTTCCCCAAAAGATTGGAAGATTATGGAGGGCTGAAAAATATCTAGTGAAACAAATTCGAGATGCCCCAACAAAGGATGCACTTTTGAAGCTATTACCCGATAATTTGTAATCTATAGATGACTGGATAGACTTTGTGAGTGAAAAGACTAGTGCAAACTTCATGGTATGAAAATTTTTACTTCGGAACGTGTACATTTATATTTTCCTATTATTACTTTGATAAAATTATTGAAAGTCTTCTATTTGAGTAGTTGAAAGGTGAAAAATACAAAGTCATGAAGCAAAACAGCTTCCACATACATATAGTAGGAAAGGGTATGCTCATTTGGCTAAAGAGATGGTAAACATCATTGTTACTATATTTCAATTATTCTTTCATATTGTATGTGAGTTCATTTTATTTTATCTTATTTTGTAGAAAAAAAGTAGTTTAGATATAACTTCAGTCACAAGGATTGCATTATAGACTAAAGCACACAAAAAGAAGGACGGACAACTGGTGAATGTATTGACTTTGTTTGAAAATGATATCTTTAAAATTTACTATGTTTATTTTCTTAAAAGGTTGTTAAGAATATACTTTGTTGGGATGATTAGCTTATGAAGTTTGTGAACTTGCATTGGAGAATGATTTGATTGAAGTGTATTATGTTTTGTGGTGGTGGAGGAGGAGGGGAAAAAGGGAGGGGGGAATAGGAGGGGGTTTGAAAAAGTATATGAGCATTGACTTTGTTGGGATATTATACTTATAGAGTATGTGAATTTTTTTTTGAAAGTGATATCTTTAAACAATATTATATTCTTTTTCTTAAAAGGTTGTTAAGAATATACTTTGTTGGTATGATTAGCTTGTAAAGTTTGTGAACTTCCATTGGAGAATGATTTGATTGAAGTGTATTATGTTTGGGGGGTGTTGAAAAAGATTATGAGCATTGACTTTTTTGGGATATTATGCTTATGGGATATATGAAATTTGTTTGAAAGTGATATCTTTAAACATCACTATGTTCTTTTTCTTAAAAGGTTGTTAAGAATATACTTTATTGGTATAATTAGCTTATGAAATTTGTGAACTTCAATGATTTTCATTAAAGTGTATTATGTTTTTTTGGGAGGGGGGAGAGTTGAAAAAGTTTATGAGCATTGACTTTACTGGGATATTATGCTTATAGAGTATGTGAAATTTGTTTGAAAGTGATATGTTTAAACATTACTTTGTTGGTAAATGATAGACAAAAATGTGGGATTTGTGTTATATAATTTTGCATATACTTGTTGCTAGGAGCTCATTGAACAAATTAAGGCTGATACAACAACTTCAACAACTAACGTGGTTGATGGTGATGGTGCTTTGAGTAAGGTTCTTTGTCCTGACAGCGGTCATGTAAGAGGATTTGGTTTTGGTGTGACTCATATGAAACTATCTCTCTTGTCTCAACAAGATAACAAGTACAAGGTTCTTGAAAAAGAAAATTTGAAGATGAATGAGGAAATGATAAAAATGAAAGCAATGAAAGATGAAATTATAAAAATGAAAATAATTATGTCATGTTTTATAAAGAAATAGGTAATCTTTTTTTTTTTTAAGTCACTTGCATTCTTTTCTTTTTTCTTTTAACTTTTTTGTTTCATATGAAATTATCATAGGTTGTACCAAGTGAGAAACTTTCAAATACTACTGCAAGTGTACCTAAGGCAACAAATATTCCTTCAAATTTTCTAATATCATCTCCATTGGTATATTTATTTGTAATGTGAAGAGAATTATTCTTGATTTCATTATTATCTTATTCTAATATCTCATATTCCCTTTTGATAGACTATCAATAAAAATAGTCAAATTAAGTGCAGGTTATTAGATTGGTATGGCTCAGGAGAGATTGTTGAAGAAGGACGATGGCCTTCTAAATAATCCAGTTGCTCTTGTTCATCACATTCCTATTGATCTACATGCAATTAGAGTATGGGTTGATGTATCAAAGAAATCTGACGCATATTTGTGGAGGCCTACATCTGAGATGACATGTATTGAAGAAGTTTTGGGCAGTCCAGTTGCATGATCATCTAATAAAGTGATCATTAGTATGTTATTTTTTAAGCTTATTTATCTACATTTATTAAAATATTTTCTTTATTTATTTAATATTCACTATTGTTGGTGTATATAAAATCATACATTGATATAGATTTTATAAATTTATGTAGGTGAATGAAATGATGCCTTACCAGAGGAAAAGAGAACCAACAATGACAACTCAACTATGTATTTTTTAACACTTTATATTTTGAACACTTGGTGAATTTTGAACACTTTGTATTTTGAGGGCTAACTTATATTGTTGGTGTGGTCACTAAATACTTTATCTAGCTTGTATCATTTAGACACAACTTTATTCTAGAAAATTATTGAATATTTTTATTTTGTAATGTTAGTAGATTATGAATAGAAGTTATTAGTATTTATTATGTAATGAAGTATATTATGTGCGTATATTTTAACTAAAATTGAGTACTTGAGCTAAAATTTATCAAAATCTAACTAATTAAAAAATTATTTTTGAAACACAGGTTACCTCTTTTATAGCCATGACTTAAAGCTATAGAAAGATTTATATAGCATAAACGAAATGCTAATAAAAGGTTATTATAATAATTATAATAACTGGAAAGGATTAAATAACATTACTATAGCATACAATCACAACTATAAATACTATATTATAGCGTTGGAAAAAGCTTATTATATGTTAAAAATAGCACATTATTTTAGCTATACAAACATATTATAGTTTTAATAAAAAACGATATCAAATGTTTTTATAGCATCATATATAAATTGTATCTTCATACTTTATAATAGCATCCATTGTAGCTTTAGAAAAATGCTATAAAGAGTCCCAAACTTTTAATAACATGGTTTGTCAGGACTTTCGAAAAAGGCTATAAAAAGTCTATTGTAGCTTTCTTCGTTAGCTATCATATATGTTATTTCTTGTGGTGCTTCGACTCTTAAATAAACTAAAGTTTTCCACTCCTTTCTTTTATGATTTTGCTAGGAAAAGAGTTTTCTTTTCAAAAATAAGTTTCAATTCTTTGTTAGTAAATTTTAACTTTCTAAATGCTTGTTTGTATCAATACTTCCTTGATTGTTGAGAAAAGAGTTAAGAATCAAATATTTGTGTAAGTCAAACAAGCATGTACGAACAATTTGAATGAACAAACAAATAAGTGACTCATATTTTGTTTGACTGAATGTATGTTACTAGTTTAACTTGCTCAGGACGATCAAAAGCTAAGTTGGGGATATTTTGATATGTCTTGAAAAGAACAATATTTTGTATATAAATCCCTCAATTTTATAAGTAAAATCCAATCCCGATACTTTTGGAGTCCTTAGAAGAAATTTGGAGCTAAAAGGAGTTAAAATGAGCAAATAATCAATTAAGAAGAAGAAATCATAGCAAATTACACTCTTTCCCCTCAGTTGAAACAAATATATGCACCTCAATCAAAATCGTAACGTCGCAATGCTCACGCTAAACCTACGCCCAAAACTTGCTTGACATTGAAAGATAGAATGCTAAGAAATAAGGCAGCATTGTAACAAATCCACGCAAAGGCGCGCCTTTGCGCAAATGAACGTCGAGCCAGCGTCACTCCAAAGTTGCAACATTGTGACCTGTAGCCACTAAAAACCAATATTTCCATAAATTCATGTAGAGAGAAACCATTTTTTGGTACTCTCCCGATACTATGTCATAGGTCCTCTCTCGACGGTGGCTTACCGTCAGAAGAACTGTATTTGAAAATTTAATCACATTTTCCGTGAAGATCTCCCGATCTGTTGCCGAATGATATACTATCCACCAATGGTTTGGTTGCGTAGGCAATTTTATTGGAAAGTTCTCTCTTTTTAAAAAAAAAATATATATATTTTTCAATTATGATCTTCATAACCTAATATTTTAACACAAAAAAAAGCAATGGCAACGGAGCTGGGGTGAGGCGGGGATGCATTCCCCATCCCCGTCTCCGTGGGGATTTTTAATCTCCGTCCCCGCCCCATTCCCCATTTTGGGGGTCAGGGATTCGAGTCCCCACGAAGAAAAATTCCCGCTTTTTAGATTATTATTTTATTATTTTTATTATTTAAAATTAACTAAAATTAGTATTTATATTGAAATTGTGAATTTTACATAATAATTAATATTATTGTTAGATATATTTATTTCAATTAACAATTAAAAAGTATTTTAATTTTTTATTATATTAAAAAATTAAAAAAAAACTAATTCAAACAGTAGATTCAATCTATTGTTTTAGTAGTTTATATATATATATATATATATAATAATAATAATAGGGTTGTTTTTAAATATAGAAAAATGAACCAAAAATATTTATAAATATATAGTACAATTTTAGAACTATCAATAATAGATACTGATAGGCACATTTAAATATAGAAAAATGTGTCTATCAGTATCTATTATTGATAGTTCTAAAATTTTGCTATATTTTATAAATAATTTTGGTTCATTTTTCTATATTTAAAAACAACTCTATTATTATGAAAAATTAATAATAATAATTAAAATTAGAAAAAAATCATAATTAAAAGTAGTTTTTATTACTATTTCGGTTTTTAATTTTAATGTTAATTATTATTATTTATTATTTATTATTATTATTATTATATGTTAGTAATTAAAAAAATCGGGACGGAGGTCGGGATCGGGTTCGGGGTCGAGGACGGACGGGGATCCCTTCCCCTTCCCGACCGATTTAAATCCCAAGTTTGATCCTCATACCCAGTTAAACTGGAGATTTCCCGTCTCGATCAGATTGGGGATCCAATCCTACAGGAAATTTTATCATTCCCGATTGCACCTATTCTTGTACAGCCTATTCGTTACTCAATGAATATTTGTTAGATAGCAATTTATTTTTAGAAAAAAAACAATTAAGTTAATCATTACTATTTTTCTTATGTTACAAAAAGAGAGATGTATGATATAACTATACAGGCATGGGGTTGTTTTACTGTCAAAAATCTTGAGTTTTCAAGATGCAAGGCATCATGCGGAGAGATTTTGCACTAGAATAATGGACCAATTCTCTTAAAAGGAAAAGGACACACCTCCTACCTAATGAATGGTTGCTATTTTTGCTACAAGACGTGATGCAATTTTATAGCCATTCCTCGTAATAAAAGTATGGGATATTTTACAAGAATACAAATCGCAATTTCTGTGGCTAGAATATTAGATAACAATCTTTCAAATATCTATCTTCAAAAAATTGTATGATATTATCCACTTTAAACACAAGTCTTCGTAATTTTACTTGTCCATAAATATGAACTATCTATAATTTAAATGATTGAAATAACTAATAGTATGTATTTGAATATGTGGGGACAAATTAATTTCTAGATGTTAGATGATGTTTGTATTTTCTTACCCATCTTGTAAATATGAAACAAAATTAAATAATACATATATGAAATCGTATTAATAATTGTTTAATGTTTTTAATAAATTTGAAAATTCTATGTTTAGATATGGGGTTTTTTAACCGTCTTTTGTTGGTAAAAATTATAACTAATTAACTGAATGGTAAGAAAACAAAGGGACGGAATTTATATTATTTAATATATAATTGAATTAATTAATCAATTCAAATAAAATAAATAAGTATTTTTACATTAAATATTAATTGCTTTTGGTAAGAGCTTTAGAGGGGGTGAACTAGATAATCAAAGCTTTCAACAGGTTATACGTAGAGCAGTTGCTGCCATTGGAAGTTTCTCAACCACCGATTTCTTTCCGAGTTTCGGCTGGATCGTTGATCGACTCAGTGGTGTTCATGGGAGATTGGAGAAGAGTTTTGCTGAGATGGATGCCTTTTTTGAACAGGTAGTTGATGATCGCATCAACTTCAAGCCGACTTCTCGGAATGAAGAAAACATTATTGATGTTTTGTTGAGAATGGAGAGAGATAATAACTCTCAATTTGATGCACTGATCCTTACCCAAGATTGCATTAAAGCACTAATCATGGTAATTAGCTGAACATTTTTTTTTTAATTTTTTGGCAAATAGCACTGCTAAAACCATTAACCAGTAAGATTTTTTTGTTTGATACTCATTTGATTGAAACTTCATTAGATTTTTTTATATATAGCTTCATCTTTCAATACATTTGAATTCGTAGTTAAAATAAAAAAGAAAGAGGAATAGGTGTAGTTTAGGTTTCAACCTACCCTCTTAGAGCTCTCATTTATTAGCCAACAGAAAAATAGCAATTCAATTAATAAAAGAGAAAAAAAATTACTTACCACGTGACAAATTTTAATAAGTCAAATTGGTGGTTGTACAAAGATGGGTGTAACCCAGCCAGTATCTAAGTATTTTTTTTAGTGTGCATCATCTATTTTTGTGCAGCTTGTCCAAGTGTTCAATCACAAATTACAATGTGACAAACTTTTTTTTTTTCAAAATAGGTATTTAAAATATTTTTTTACATTGTGAATGAAGAGTGTGTGGTGATAACTGATAGGTGTCGTTTGGGTTGCACCTAAGTATTTCTTCATCTAGAAAAAGAAAATCAATTATTTGTGAAAAAAAAATACTAGATAACATTTAAAAAAAAAAAAAAAGGAAAAAAAGATCTAAGGTAAAAGTAATGTTTTTAAGTTTAATTTTCAAAAGAAAAATACCTATTTGCATCCCAAGTAACACATATTTTTGTGCATCCCACAAAATTGTATAATCATAATTTGTCATGAGATAAATTCTTCTTAATTTTTTTTCGAAATATTTTAATTCATTTTTTATTATTTGATGAGAGTCTAAATGCATAAAGATCAGTGCATCAATAGTACTCTTTTCGAAAATAAAAAACCAAAAATCAAATTCTTATCAAACGGAATTCGGTTACACTTTTCCAACTTTGATTTTTTTTTTATTTTCCTTCATCTTAAGAATGTGTGTGCACTTTAGGATATCTTTTTGGCCGGAGTGGAAACAGGCGCAAACGCCATTGTTTGGGCAATGACAGAGTTGATTACAAACCCAAAGGTGATGAAGAAGCTACAAGACCATATTAGAAGTTGCATAAAGAAAGATCGAGTGCAAGAAATCGACCTTGAAAAGCTAACATATCTAAAAATGGTAGTGAAAGAGGTTCTAAGGTTGCATCCACCAGCCCCACTTCTACTTCCAAGAGAAACTATGTCTCATTTTAAGCTCAATGATTATGATATCGATCCCAAGGCTCATCTTCACGTCAATGTATGGGCCATCGGGCGAGACCCAGAGTGTTGGATTAACCCTGAAAAGTTCTTTCCAGAGAGGTTTATGGAAAGCAATATTGATTATAAGGGACTAAACTTTGAGTTATTACCTTTTGGAGCTGGTCGAAGAGTTTGTCCTGGGATGAATATGGGAATCTTTACGATAGAGTTGACATTGGCTAATTTATTACTGTGTTTTGATTGGAAATTGCCGGATGGAATGAAAGAAGAAGATGTAGATATGGAAGAAGATGTTGGTCTTACTGTTGCCAAGAAATCACTTCTTAAACTTGTTCCTGTCCCTTACTTGAACTAGCTAATTATAGTTTCTTGTTATCCAGTGGAATAAAAGTTGCTCAAATGGACCACCTCTTTTAGTTATATTGTAATTTAGAGTTCTAAAATGTTTATATAATAACCTAAATATCTTATATATAAATTAAAATTTATTTTAGGCAAAGTTTTTGGTTGTCCGTGGGATTTGGATTTACTTTATTGGGTTATATTGCACTTTTAACCCCTTGAGATTTGAGTTGGATTTCGATTTTACCCTTAGGTTTTAAAGTGATGCATTTCATCATTGAGTTTTATGTTTTGTTTCTATTAGCAGAAATTGATCAATCGAGAAAAAAAATTGCAACATCTATTTAAGTTTAACGTCAAATTTGATGCAATTGGAAATGTTGATGGCAAAATTTGGACAAAAAGACTCGTCTGGCCTTCATGTGTTACTGATGGTGAATCTATATTTTAAGAAATATGTCACCTACAAAATAATCAAAATAACACACTACTACGATGCTTGATACTTAAGTTGGTTTTCAACACAATGATCAGAAAAGACATTTTAGAGTAGAAGATGACTTTACCTGATATGGAATTGTCATTATCATCTAACCTTTTATCATTGTCTCTAGGCAAGCAATGGCTCAATTGCTCCAACCTCTTGTCTTTATCATCCATAAAAAGAAGAGGGGCCAGTTAACCTTAACCTCAGTGGCCAATTGGGAGGTTATTGTTGCCAAGATGATGTAGATATGGCAGACAATGTTAGGCTTAGAAACAATTATACGACTTTAATGAATCTTACAAACAATTCTAGTAACCAAACTTGGGCAAAGCTATATAATTTCATGGCACCAGACCCTCCGCAATCAGACAAAAACCACAAATTTACACAGGGACAATTTATACTACTTTAATGAATCCTACAAACAATAGATCAATTTGTCATGAATTACTAGAGGCATGTACTCAACACACAAATAACCAAAATCTAATTAAATCAAACCCTACTACAGAAAATTGAGTTATGTGACATTTTTGTAATGCAAGTAAAGAGTATACTTGACGTTATTTTTTTTTCCAAATTAAATATACGAATTTTCTATTTCTCATTTCCTGTATTACATGTGTTCCAATAAGACAATTTCATCAACTAAAATAAACAGTTGCATATTTGAGATTCACATATTAGCCCAATATATCCAACTAACAGTTACATTCTTCTATTACCTTTCATATTTACGAATGATTCTAAAATTTACAATAATACATACTCTATCAGCCCCACCCCAATATATGATAATTCTAAAATTACTAGACCAATTCACATTTGCAACATATTCCAAAAATCACAAGACTAAAATTATATCCCCCACCACACATTGCTTTCAAATATATAACCTATAATGATTATGAACAAAACATTTAAACAAAAAAGGTTTTAGGCATTCCCATGTAGCCACATACACAAAATTTATAGGAATAACTCTACATGCGTTCATCAGATATAACGACCTAAAAATTCAGCCCACTCCACTCATACTTCATCCAATTCAAGTTGTAAGTACAAGCTCCTCATATCAATCTATAACACATAAAAAGTTAAATATACATTTTTCACTATTTATGCGTTTTATGAAAAATAAAAATTGGTCATATTACACAATTTATAATGTTACAATACAAGTAGTTTAAAAACATAGTGTTGAGTTGTATGTCCTAAAATCCACAGTTTATAAATTTAAACATATTCTATTTGAAATAAAAAATGTTATTGAGGTTTCCACAGGGTTAATGCTAATAGGAAGGGCTTATCAACCCTAGGAGGAATGCCCAAGGCTGTGAGTGACAAAGTTAATGTTTTTCAAATGTTTTAGTAATAGATGCTTTATTTAAACGTTTAGACTCATGCTTGTCTATATGAATGTTTAAAATGATTTCCAAGCAAATTATGTTTCATGAAGCCGTTAACGCATGCTAGTTTAAAAGAAGTTTATGAGCTCTTAAGTATTTCAATATTTATATTTCAGGAAGCATGTGTTAGAAGTGATGCTTATTAGCAAAAATGTTAAAGTATATGATTTATGATGCTATGCATTCAAAGTATGATTTACTTCAAAGAATGAGTTTTATGATGAATGTTAGAACTCGATGCTGAAGGACAATGTGAAGGTATTTGGACAGTAGTACCTAAGGTATGGCGCTACTTAGTGACAACTACGTGCACGTAGGTAGATTCAACGTTAGTTGTGTTGAGAATACTCCACACTAACTAAGGTTTAATGCTGAGGAATTGAGCAAAAGGGTTCTCTCTCAACTTAAAATTATGTTAAACTATGTTTTATGCTATGCTATGATGAAAAGTTTAAGTTATGAGTTTGCTTGGCAATTTTCAAGTTTTAAATCATGTTGTTTATGATTTATTAGTCACTCAATGGGCTAGTAACTCACTCGTTTTAAATTTTTTCTTCCTCAAATAGTGGTCATCTCCCTAGAGGATAACTATACTGTTGCTCTACCACTTAAAGATTCAGTTGAAAGAGAAAGTCTAGGTGTCTATTGTGTAAATATATGTACACATGTGTCATCATATTAAGGACTAGTAATGAGTGTGGGACCCATTGAACCTTATTTCTGTATACATATAACGAATTTGCTATGTATGGAACCCTGAGGTTGTTTTCAATGTTTTAAGTTCCGCTAGCTCTTAAATGTTAATTATGTTATTTCAAGGCTTCTTAGGAAGGTTAAACAGGTTAGTTAGGCAGTCTGTGCTACAAAATGTTTGGTAATTGATGTCGTCACATTTTCTTCTAGATTAAGAGGGTAATCTGGATAAGGTATGACATAAGGAGTTAGACGTAACTACAAGGGTAAAACAGTAATTTTGGCCTAGTTGTACTTACGAGCAGTTTGTGAAAGGTCATTGTACTATTGATTGGTTATATCCAATAGACACATAAATATATCTATAGTGCGAAAAATGCAGTCGTCAATCTTTAATGGAGTGCCCGACAGTTAATGGATAGTGAAGAATTTAATTAAAGAGTTTAATTAATTATTCAAGTACTGTTGGAGCTTCAGGCTACAAGTCCATGAGGTCCCCTAAGTAGCTCAACAGGATTTTATGAGAAACAGCTTTTAGATTAATTTGAACTGTTCAAATTCATTGAGGAAATTAATTATATATGATATAATTAATTAAATTTTAATTATATATGATATAATTACTATAATGTATTTGATACATTATAATGTTGAGTATTTATTTGAGAGAAATTAAATATTTGAATATGATTCAAATATTAATTATGTGAATTGTATTCATATAATTAAATATAAATATGTATTAAATATCGTTGTTGAGAGAATTAAACTATAGGTTATATTATATTGGATACAATATTGAACTATAGATTATATGTTATAATTAAAGTAGTTATCATATATATATTAAGGTTTATTATTAAAATTAATTTTATTGATTTTAATTATTTTAAAAAAAATAGTTTTAGGGAGGGAGGGTAACTCCCTCCCCCTTTTCCTCTCCACAAAGTGAGGGGTGGGGAATGGCCTTCAATCTTCTTCTTCTTGAAAGAAATACAAATAAGAGTTATGTGTTTCTTTTCCTTCTTGATTCTTGATCTCCTCTCTCAATCTTTCTCCTTCTCAAAATCCAAAATAGCCAAAGCCACTCCTCCTGGGTTCTCATCCTAAGAATATCGTGGTAGCCATTATGGTGTTGTCCAATTATTCGAGGGAATTTCTATTGAAGAATCGTTCTTCAAAGGTAAGGGTTTCGAACCCTATTTATTTTTTCTGTTAATTGTTAAATGCATGTTGTATTATTTTTTGTTAAATGCATAAATTTTGTTATTTTATTGTAACATTTTTATTCCGTGAAATTTGAGAAAAATTGGGACGATCCGCTTTCGCTTATGGTCCTTTTACAATGTTTCTTCAATTGGTATCAGAGTGGCGTTTATGGCATAATTTTTCCAAAATTTTGAAATTGTTTTTACGGTTAATGGAGGGATTTAAACAATCTATCAAATTATTCATGTGATGATTGTTTTCTATAGTTGTTTTGAATTGTTGGATAATTTCAGGATTGGCACTGTTTTTATTGCTTTGTTTTTATTTTTGGCATGTAAAGGCCCATGTTTTAGGGCATAATTATGCAATAGAGTCTGTAATTATTAAGTCCTTGAGTTTTTCGTGAGTTTACCGATGCCGATCTGGAGAAAATGGGACCAAATTCGACAGAGAAACGATGGAGAACGCGGCTGTACAGTAAGGACTATACAGCAGCGCTACAACTCTACGATGAAGAACAGTGTTGTGTTCTTTTTACAGCGTTGCAACGCTCCGAGGTGGAAAGAACCAACCGATTTTGGTCCAGTTCGGTTCGTGACTCACTTGGTTCGCTTGTGGTTCGGTCTGTTTGAGCAGTTTGGGTTCGATATAAAGGTTGGATGGTTCGATTCAAGCGGTTTAAGGCCCGGTTTGCTTGTTTTTTAACCGGGTGATATTTATTCTTGTAATATTTAGATTTTTTGGTTAATTAAATTAATATAAGAGTTATATTAATTTAATTAACTTGTGTAATATCTAATCGTGGTCCAATAATTTTTTTTTTAATTATGCATTTGATGTATGATTTTTATTTATATTTATATGTCATATAGTATGCCATATAGTATAGAATCCCACTATAAATTATGCATTTAATTTCATGCATCATATTATAAATGTTATAATTTTAGATGTATGATTTGATTTTATAGCATGCTTGTTCTATTGAAGATAGGTTGATATGCATTAATGGTCATGCGATGATCATGTGTTGGTCTGATGAGTATGGTTATTCGTTAAGTGTGTAAGCGATGATCATGCACTCCTGTTACAATTTTTCTTGCTCTCTTGTCAAGTATAACGAGATCGCAAGTTTCTCAGGACGATCTGAGATCGAACACGGGGACTTGTAACTAAAAGAGGAATGTAAAGTTATGTGTTTGAAGCGGAGAATAAAAATAAAAAGAAAGAAGTTGACTAACTATGCGCTACTCCTACTCCTAGCTAAACAGACAATGAGCAATTAAAGTCTACTATAAGAATCGTTAGAGACGTAGCAGTTGTTAACGCATAATAAGGTGTATGGAGAAGTAGGATTAAGGAGGAAACATCGCCAAGTCCCTAAGTTTGGTTGCAAGGGTAATCCCAGCTCGCCACACTCATGCATCGCACACCTCTTGGTGGTCAGCTACATACATCATATCTCTATGACGCATGATTGATGTTGCATTAAGCATAAGGTTATTTCTATCTCTAGGAACTCTTTTTACTTTGCTTAGTGTGTTTCACAACTACTTACCCTTTCGAACAGTTGGTTATAGCTACTTGTTTCTATTAGCGACCATAGACGAGCATTGTGATAGTCTCGCACTAAGCAAACAGGATTGACTCGCTACACTCACGCATCGCACACCTCTCGGCGGTCAGCTACATATGTCATATCTTTATGATGCATGATTAAATGTACGATGTTTCTTATGATTCGCACTTAGCTCATGGCGGTGAAGAAAAGGCGATAAAATAGAATAAGATAATGGAAATGATATTGAAGGAATTAGAGAGATGCATTGATTATAAAATGTATTAATATCTTAACCCAAAATGTAATACAATACAGAGATGAGAAAAAGAAGTGGAAAAATAAGTGTAAATATGAATGATGCGTTGATGCGTTTATGATGCGTTAGTAATGCGTTGATGCGTTAGTGATGTGCAACAAGACGCATGACTCTCCTCTATTGACGTTCAAGTTTTCCTGAATCAGATCCAAGTATAAATCCAACTCAGGTTCCTAGTAAGTCCAGGGTCGAACTCAGGGATTCAGATTAAAGCTAACGCAGACCTTGCGTTGTAACTGTTGTAGAGATATCCTAAGTGTATGTAGAAAATGAGTTATTTACACTAAGCTGTTGTGTGTGTGTGCAAGAAGATACAAAAGGGTCGAGTAGAGAAAGATGGGTCGTGTGAAAATGGAGTTTAATACAAGTGATATGCATCGATCTAAGTTGGATGTACACAAACAAGAATATGAAGCGAATGAGATGACTTGTTTATCTCCGTTTATGCGTTAGACTCTATTCGACACTTCTCAATGTGAATATCATGTAATACCTATCTCTAGAATGTATGCATCAAACACAGGATACAATAAAACACCAGTGCGTCTATCTCTAGATTTACTAAGCGTTTCTAACTTGATGCTGGCTTACTGATAACTTGTAGAAATACAAGTTATTTATACTGTTTTATTTAGATATTGTGGCTAAAAGAAAGAAAAGTTGCGTCGATAGTATAGAAATTGGCTAAGAAATGCGAAAATTATAAAAAGTCGTCAATACACTAACACCATTGTGATAGTAGAAAAGAATGATTCAGTTTCTGTTTGCAGGAAATCAATCACCGCATGCGTTCATAGCTCAAAGATAAAGTGAACAACGCATCTACGTCGCATTGCGCCCATCAATCAAGAACGAAGAAATGATCAACGTAATGAGGGCGCATGCGACAATCAATCAAGGGCCCTAGCAATCAATGCAATTTGAACCGCATGCGGTAATAAAAAATAACACCGCATGCGGCGATCGATCGAAGATGTAAAGAGCAACTCATTTGCAGAGGATTCTGACAAGTGCACAGCTTTCAATTGTGCATTTCTGACGGGTTGATTGCGTAACAGAAGAAATTTCTCATTCCGCCATTTTAAGAACTACCATAATCATAAGGTGGGGACCACACATTCAAAGAGCAAAGCCTCACCTATAAATAGCTTCTGCAAATTCACTGAAAGATATACATGAGTACATAGAGACATGCATATACTGATTCTGAGAGAGAGACTGGTCTGAAGTGACTTATAGAGTAGATCTGGGTGAACCACAAGACAAGGCCGAGAGGTGAGTTTTCGAGCAGAGAATCCTTCCAATCCCCATAGCTGAAGCTCTGTGCGAAGGTCAATTCTACCAGGATAGCAAGCCTGAGAGGGAAGCTTTCTCCACTACTTCCACACGTCGGCAAGCACAACCTCTGTTCAGGATCTGTATCAAGCCGTTGACACTCTTTCTATATTTATTTCTAATCTCTATTTCATCATCTGTATTCATCTTCTCTAATTTTTCATTGACACCATGTATCAGACGCTTAATTTCAGTATTAAATGTTATGATAATTTCCATTGTCATCTCTCTTTCTCTTCCCGTACATCCATAATCTATTTTCTCCATGATGTGTTATTAATCCCATGGGTAAATAGCAAGAATTAAGCAAGAAAGTTAACTTGTGTTAAGGAAATAATTAAGATTAGCTAAAGCATGCTCGACGGCATCTTCACCTGTGAGAGTAGAAGTGAAGATGTTATTCCTGCCTATCGAGAGAAGGTTGGAAGAATGCGTTAACTAAAGCAAGAAGTATTTCCAGAGATGGAAACAACCTTGCGTTCATCACGTTCATCCCTGTTTCACCATAGAGATATGGGAACGCAGCCAATCACCGAGAGGTGTACGCCAAGGGAAAGCGGAACCTTAGTTGCATCTTTAACGCACTTGACAAACTTGCGATGTTTTTACTATTTACTCTTTCTCTTTCTACTTCATTCATAAAGACTTGTCATCGCATACATCGAATCTTTGTACAACTTCACAGTCAGTTCTCGACCTTCGTATTGTGTATCATGTATCTTGTATCGTGTATCATATTAGTTAGGATTTATTTTATTAACGAAATTTTATTTCCTCACAATTTATATTTCTGTATAAACCCAAATTCTTTATTCATTGTTAAACACTGGTCGCATATATCACAATAGTAGTGCATTAATGAAAACAATCCCTGTGTTCGACCTCGGATTATTCTGAGAAACTTGCGTTGGAATTATACTTGGTTTCAACGCAAGGAAACTTGTGACACGCACTACTCCATCGCATACTACGAGCATATCATTAACAATGCATATATTTAGACATAGTATCGCATAAAAATGTCTTTACCGCAAAAGAACTTAAGCGTAATCAGAGCATTCATTCATTCATTCATCAGCGCATCAGATAGACAACATTACATGTCGTGTCCTTACAACTTTATGGCAACACGAGCTTGTATCATTCATATTCATCATTGTCTATATGCATAAAGATAAAGGCATCCGTTTTTATGTCATCAAGTTTATGGTGCCGTTGCCGAGGATTGGTAATAGTTAGTGTTGAATACTTTTTTGATATTTTGCAGGACAGGTCTGTTTGTACTGTCTGTTTAACGCGAAGAACAGGCTGACGATTTATGAGTACTGGAACTGATCTAGAATTCGAAGTTGACCCAGAGATCGAGCGTACTTTTCGTGCAAGTGCACACCAGAACAAAGCAAGGCGAAGAAGAGTCAATATGGCAGACAATAACAATGAGGCACTCGAAGGAAATCAAGGGGAAAATCGGCCAGCACAAGACCCTATATTTCTTGTTGCTGACCACAACATCCCTATGAGGAATTATGCGGCGCCCAATCTCTACGACTTATTGCCTAGAATTTCACGACCAATGGTTGAGGAGAATGCACGTTTCAAAATAAAACCGGTCATGCTCCAAGTGATACAAAACACGGGGCAATTTGGAGGTCTACAAGGTCCACCAGCTTTGTGGAGATGTGCAGTACTTTCTCCATCCCTAGCGTCACCCCAAAAGGTATTAGACTTTACCTCTTCCCATATACACTGAGGGATGAGGCTAAGAGGTGGGCTCATTCGTTGAGCCAAACAAAATCACATCATGGGACCAGTTGGGGAAACGGTTCATGAAGAAGTTCTTCCCTCTCGCATTTAACGCAAGAAGACAAAAGGATGTGTTGAACTTCGAGCAAATGGATAACGAGACTCTGAGCACCGCTTGGGTACAGTTTAGAAGGTTGGTGAAAAATTGTTCGCATATCGGGATTCTCGATTGCGTTCTGTTGGAAACGTTTTCTAACAGCCTGAATAGATCAATGCAAGTCGTTGCTGATGCCTCCGCAGCAGGAGGATTTATGGATAAGACTTACACAGAAGCCAAGGTCATCCTTGATCGCATTTCGTGGAACACGGATGACTGGGTGGATGACGGGTACGGGGGTAGAGGTTCTAAGAGAAGAAGAAGTGATAATGCCATTGTACCAGCAGATACAATGACAACTTTGGCCGCACAAATGGTCGCAGTGACCTCTCTTTTCCAAACGATGGCACTTAATCAAGGTGCCCTCTCTCAAAGTTCAGCGCAACCCAATGCGTCGACACAAGTGGCCGCAATAAATTGCGTCCAATGTGGAGGGGGCCATGCTGTAGAAATGTGCCCATCAAACCCGCAAAAGTGTTTGCTATCTAGAACAACCCATACAGCAAAACTTATAATCCTGGTTGGCGGAATCACCCTAACTTCGGTTGGGGAGGAAATCACAACCAGGGGGGGGCAAGTAACCATCAGAACAGCAACTTTAGGAATCGAGGAAATCCTCCACCTTCTCATCAAAATCAGAATCAGGGTCATCAGAGACAACCGCAAAACCAACAATCCTCTTCAAACACCTCTAGAAATTCATCGTCATTGGAGTCCCTGCTGAAGCAGTATATTGAGAAAAATGATGTTGTCATGAAGTCGCAAACGTCTTCAATCAAGAACTTAGAGATCCAAGTAGGGCAACTGGCAGTCAAACTTCGTAATAGAACACCTGGAATGCTGCCAAGTAATTTCGAAGCCCCGGGATCTCACAGGAAGGAACAATGTCCTTGATGACATTGCGCAGGCAGCAGAGGTGTGGATTGCGGTAATCATGGAAAATCGTCTTTCAATCCATATTTNCCTTGATGACATTGCGCAGGCAGCAGAGGTGTGGATTGCGGTAATCATGGAAAATCGTCTTTCAATCCATATTTCTAAATTCTATGTTTAATTGCTTTCTTAATTGATTCCTTTATTGCTTCATGAATTTCGTCATTTATTTTTTCCTTAAACTAGCTTTTATTGCATTATGAATTTACTTTTCATTTAATTCGATTGCGTCAATTTTAGTACTTTGTTCAATTCCCTTACTTTTCTGTATTAATTGCGTTATTCTTAATTTTCGTGAATGATTAATAAGAATAAAGTAAATACCGCAAAGTCCTAGTGACTTGCGTTGATGAAAAAAAATACTAATAATAATAATAATAAATAAATAAATATAATAATAATAAAACACACCGGTATGCATTAGGATGATGGGGGTATCTTGTGATAACAAGATACACTTTGCGTTCATCTTTTACAAATGCATTGCGTTGAGGGGCGTGTTGCGCTCGTATGTATTTTTCGCCCGTCCTTAGCGAAAACGCACTATGTTGAGGTAGTGTTGTGCCAGTAGTAATACCGTGTGCCCGTCCTCCAAAAATGCGTTGAGTTGAGGGGTGTGTTGCGCTGATACATGCGTTGTTGCCCGTCCTCTACAAATATGCATTTGCGTTAATGGAAGCATTGCGTTAATCTTAACCTTGCGCCCACCGAATAAAACACAAAAGATAAATTATTTTTGCAAATAGAGTAGTCCAATCATTTAGGCTTCCAAGGAAATGATGATTTCGCAGATGAAAGGACGTACTTCTCTGCTAATTCATAAATGTAAGGAGCGCGGCGGCAGGCTTTTTGAGTACCTCGAGGCCTGCCATCGTAGAATTTGCGTTGGGCCCATTAAGGCCCAACCTATAAATTTCGTCCTCCCCCTTCTTAGGTCGTCTATTTGAATCTTTTGCAAACAAAAACCCTAAGCGCAGCTCTACATACCCAGACTTTCGATTTTTCTTTCTAAAACCCTAAAGAACCTTCCCAGCTCTTTCACTCAGTACAACCATGGCCGATCAGTCTTCCCATTCAACATGTTGAGCCAGACCACTCCAAATCAAAGAGGGGTAGAGCATGGAGAGTGCCCCACTCCTAACACTGTCTTCGGAAAGCGAGAAAAAGAGAAGAGACAACATAGAAGTGTTCGGGAGTATTTTGAGTAATATGGAGAAGGAAGAAAGGTTGCCCGAAGTTGGGGTTGTTAATCAGCCACTACCTTCAGAGGAAGAGATGGAGGAAGCTTCGAGAAGGAGCGCTCTGGCAGTTTCAGATCCTAAGGAAACTGTTCACACAGAGTCCTATGAGAGACCCACCAGAGTTGCTTTGGAGGAAGTGGTGGCAGAGAAGCCGCCTGAAATGGCTGAGGAGAAGATCAAGGAGAAGAAGGCAGAAGGAGATGAAGAAGCCCAATCAAGGAAGGAGAAGAAAGAAATAAAATCAAGTGAAAAGAGGGAATGCAGGCGAGAAAGGATGCACCTGAAGAAGAAGGAAGAAAAGAGAAAGAGGGCTGAGAGCCTAGAAGTCAACGGAGAATCAACCACCGCAAGGGTGGATGAGGGGATGTCAGCGCAACAAAGAGAATCAGCGCAACCTGAAAAGGAAACAACGCAAATAAGAACAATTGCGACTGATGATGGAGAGGATTCAAACATCACCCCCTCCCCCCCATGCGGCGTCGCAAGGAGAATGCGCCACAAGGGCCAACAGTCGACCCACCAATTTTGCAAAGTGCAGTAGAAGAGAAGGAGAGGAAGAAGAAGAGAGGAAGAAGAAAAACAAGAGAAGATGTTGCGGGCACAACAAATCATCACAGAAGGCGATTTAAGAAGAAAATTACATAATGAAGAAGTGTGCTGCAACAACGCAATCTCAGCAGAAGAAGAGAAAATAAGGCTCGAGGAAGAACAGTGCATTTTGCTAGCCTCAGAGCAATTTAAAAGAGAAATGAGAGAATAAGAAAAGGAAGAAAAGAAGAAGAAGGAAGAGAAGGAGAAGAAGCACAGAGCAAATGTTCGGCGCATTCGAGAAAAGAAAAGCAAAGAAATTGTGGAGTGGGAGAAGGAAGAACAGCGCAAGAAAAGGGAAAGGAAACAAAAACAAAGATCTCGCCTTGCATTGACAAAAGAAAAGGGCAAAGCAATAGCAGAAAGCAGTGAGTCTGCATTAGCCAAAGGATGCCCATCAAAGAAGAAAGAGAATGATGACATGTTGATGGAAATGGGGTTCTTCTCTACGCCAACGCCACTACCGAACTTAATCACAAGTGTTGTACTGGAACATGGATGGGAAACATTCTGCCAGTGCCCATCCATTGTAATCCCAATGGTAGTGCGAGCTTTCTATAATGGACGACTTCATAGCACCAAAGATGCGGTGATCATGAAAGGAGAGGTAGTTCCTTTCAGCACAAAGGACATCAATGAGTTATATCAGATGAAGGACATCTCGAATGCGCTGAGTAATAAAATCATTGATGATCCCATAGAAGAATAGATAGAAGATGCGCTAAAGATATAAATGCAACCGAACACTCAGTGGTCGGTATCTATGAAAGGCATCAGAACCCTTGCGTCCAATAAACTGCTTCCGAAGGCGTGGCTTTGGGTGTATTTGGTGAAAACGCGACTCATCCGATTCTATATAAAAACAGTTCGAGGATAGAGTCATGGCCGCATACTACATCGTCGGCATTCCCAATCATGTGGACACAGATGACGCAAGGCAGATTCAAGGTTTTGTGGGTGCATAAGAGGCCAATATTTTCTTCCTTGGATAGTTTCAAGTTATGCCTCTCATTGGGTTAGGTATTGAAGGAAGAACCAAGCCAGAAGTCCATGGCTCATCAAACGCAAGATTTTGAGAATGCTATCAAGATTCCCCCACTACCCCGAGCTTCACTGAAAGGCCATCATTGATTTAAAGCGCTGCAGCAACCAAAGCCCAAGAAACAACGCAAGGTGACAAAGGCAAGGAAAAGTTCAAGAGCCATCAGCACAAGATCAAGAACCCTTGAACCCCTTACCTTTGGTGATTCGCCCTCCAAGCCCTTCTACAAAACCCCTTTCCCCACTCCCCGAACATTTTACTAACCTCCTCCTCGCTCCTGCTTCACCCAATCCATATCCAGTAGCACCATCCTCCCCTTCATCTTCACTGCAATTTTCCCCTGTACCACCGCATGTTAACGACCCACATGATTTTGGTGAAGGCACTTCTGCCCAACCCCAAAACATTGATGGTGAAACATCGCAGGCGCAGCCCACCATTGCCACCCTAGTTGCTGACCATGCTGATATGCGTTCTCTTCTTTCACATCAACACGATTTCTTTTGCCAGCGAATAACGGAGGTACACGAGCGACAAGTAGAGTTGCAACACAGAGTTGTGATGACAAGGCAGGTGCTGATTAACATTCAACGCAATATCTACACGATCCACTTGAACCAAAGACAAGTGGCAGAGTGCAACTATGAGTACTTCAACTTTTTGACAACCTATCTACATGGTCACATGGTGCCTCCGCACTTACAGTAACATCTGCACTTTGAAGAAGCTTCTCATGTTCCAAAATCCTCCTCCTGAACCTCCTCCTCAATAATTCTACTAATTTTTTGTTGCGATCATTCTTTCATTTTATTCATTTCATTATTTCTATGTATAGAAGTTATTTCTTGATTCTTTGTACATGCTGAAATTTTGTATTGCATTATTTGTAATTCTTTATATACTTGGTAAATTTTAATACAACTGAGTAACAATTTTTTCTGTATGTGTTAGCCTCTTATTTATCATCCTTTGTCAATTATTGCGATGTTCTTTATCTTTTATTTTGCGTTATTCATTGCGCTGCCATGATGAGTTATATGCATACCCTTAGAAACATTTCCCACACTTTGTACTTTCTAACTAATACTTAGATAATTCGTAGCAATAGCACTGCTTTACCTTTTATCCTTCAAGACTCTGCTCAAACCTTCTTTTCAAAAATTTTAACTAAGTGTTCGTCTATTCTGTCCAAAACAACGCAATGAGGACCTTACACATCTCTAAATTTGGGGGTGGGGAAGGTCTGAGCAGATGCGATCAAGTGGATGCAGTCATTAGAAAATGCTTTCATTGTCAAAAAGAAAATCATACAAACTCCAATGTCAGCGCAAGCACTAGAAGAAATTTGGGCTTCAAAGTCGGTTGAAAATAACATTATTGGATGTATTATGTCGATTGAAAAAAATGGATCTTCAATGTCAGTTGTAAACCGACATTGAAGGCCTCCCATTATTTATTTTATTTTATTTTTAAAAAAAATTATCAAAATTAAATTTTGATTTTCCTCTCGCGCGTGCCCTAACTTTCATCTCTCAACTCTCTCACTTTACCAAACATACTGCAACGCCATCAAAGCCATCGAAGCTCCCTCGTAGTGCCCTAAAATTTCCTCTCTCAGTAGCTGCTGGTCAGTCGTTTGCCTTCAAGTGGGGTTGTCTTCTTTGGGCGGTCATCGGAAATGAGCTCGTCATCCAAGCTTCTCCATCGCAGGTATATTTGAACAACATTTTCGTTTGCCTAAAAGGTGAGGTTGTCTTCCTCTGTCATTTGATTATGTTTATAAACACAGGTATATCCTCTGTCGTCGTCATCCAAGCTTCTCCATCGCAGGTATATCCTCTGTCAAATTTCTGCTCACAAACTAATTACATCCCATAATTTTCTGATTGCATTTCGTTTACCCTCTTGATTGCATTTCGCACCACCTGAAAATTACCATTCTTTTTTTTCAAAAAGAAATTTCATCAGTCTCATTTTCAGCTTTATTATTTTTGTTTTTTTTCTTGTTTGCATTCAGATCTTGTTAGATTTTGTTGAATTTGTTTGACTGTTTCTGAATGGATATGGATGTTGAATGGATTTTGTTGAATTTGTTTGACTGTTTTTGAATGGATATGAATGTTGGATTTTGCATTTCGTTTGCCCTCTTGATTGCATTGAAAATTTGTTTGACTGTTTTTGAATGGATATGAATGTTGGATATGAAAATTTGTTTGCTTCTCATGCTAGTTATCGTTGTTTTGTATTCATTGTTAGCTTTTCTTGAAGTATTTATAGAAAGAGTCTAACTTTAAGGACACGGTTTATTGATATTGACTCATACAAAACACAGTCTAAGGACACGATTTATTGTGATATTTGTTTGGATTCAATACTTGATTTTGAGTGAAGTTTTTCATTTGTTAGGTTCAAGTTTGACGTGTAAGGCTAAATTTTGATTCTTGGGGATTTGGAAGGAAGATAGGAAGATTGCATTGGACGTGTTTTAAGAAGGTTAATAAGTGGAGAAGGTGCTCCCAACACAAAAAGGACTTCATAAACAACATTAATAACAAGGACAAGGTAATTATTATAAGATGCTTATCTTAAAAAGTCTAGTTGTTCTAAATTTGTTGAAGTTGCATATTTTTCAATCATAATTTTATGCTTTAAATTTTTCCCTTGTTATGTTTTTTTTTTTTTTTTTTTTTTTGTAGATTAAGTTGCATATTTTACAATCATGGATAAGTCATGGATGAAAATGAATAGAATGTCAGCGGAGTATGGTTTAGGGGTCGAGGTGTTTATTAAAAATGGTTTACAACATTCACAATATACCGAATGTCATGAGTTGTCATGTTTGAAGTGTGCTAATACAAAAGACTCTAGATGTGAAAAAATAAGAGAACACTTATTTTTAATGGTATAGATTAAAGTTATCAGACATGGATTTTTCATGGTGAATCATTACCGATTAAGGGGAGCAATTGAAAATTGTGTCTACTATGTGAAAGAGACGAAGCTGATGAGGATGGTGTTGATGTTGATGACACAATTGGAATGTTTGAGGCTGCATACAATAATTATTTTAGTGAAAATCCGATAATTTTGAAAATTTATTAGATGATGCAAAGAAACCATTGTACCTAAATTGTAAAACTTTTCCAAAATATCTACATTGGTAAATTATATAATTTAAAAGCTAAATTTGTGATGAGCGATAAGAGTTTCACTGAGTTGTTGGAATTAATTCATGATATATTACCTAGTCCTAATGAAATTCCAACTTCTACTTATGAAGCAAAAAAGATGTTGGGTACTCTTGGAATGAAGTACGAGAAGATTCATGCATGTAAAAATGATTGTTGCTTGTTTAGAAAAGAACTCTCTAATGCAAATGTATGCCCCATTTATGGTACGTCAAGATGAAAGCTTCAAAAAAAATTAAACGAAAAGGCTAAGAATATCCCAGCAAAAGTCATGTGGTATTTCCCTCCAATTCCAAGATTTGAAAGAATGTTTCGAATATGTTTTACAGGATAAATTGGCTGAAGTTCATGAAGGTGAAGATGTTCTCACCAAAGCATTGGGTACGGAAGAACATTGGGGACGTGTTAGAGGAATGGGTGATTTTTTTTCCCATTCTCAATATTTCAAATTAGTAAAACCAAAGTCCTCTATGAGCCAAGAAACTGAAGGAGGCCCTAGTCAAAAAATTGTTCGACATGGTAAAATGTCAAGAGAAAGAACTAATAATAAACAATCTCATCAGTCCAAATCATCTGTTGGAAGTGTTGCACTAAGTGCATCTAAAGAAGATACTGAGAAGATGTCTAAAGAAGAAGATACTAAGAAGATGTCTAAAGAATATTTGGAGGTAATTTATTTATTGTGACTTTTAAATTTTAATCATATTGTACGTGCTTAACCATGCATGACATAAGTTCTTTTAAATTTGTTAAGGGGACACCATGCCACTTGGCTATAGGAACTATAGATAATATTGTTGCAGTAGCCACAGCATTTGATGATGATGTGTCATGCTTAACCGTGAAAGTTCTAATTGACATTGTCATTGGAGAAGATTTGCCTATACCAATTCCTGTGAAGTGTAAAATAAAGTTCTTAAAGCAAGCAATGGGAAACTTCATAAAATGGCCTCGTGAACTTGTAGTTATGGGTGACGAGAAAAAAGTATGTTTCCTTTTCAGTTTATGAGTTTGGTTATTTATTATTTTTCCTACTTTGAATTTTTGTAACTTTGGTTATGGTATGATCATTCATCAATTAAGAGCTTCAGCCGGTCCTCCAAATATGCTAATGCTAATGGTACTATCAAATTATTGAACGGACATACCATGCATAACATGAACGATGTAGATATGATCCGTATCTCTTTGGACGAGCATATATTTGGAAGAGAAAAATTTAATTATTTAGGTCGTGATGATCTGCTCCAATATTGCAATATGGTTGAAATAGTCTACATGTGTATTTTGACATATATTGCATAAGTATTACTCATCTAAATTCACTCATGTATACTTTGTTTCATGTTGATAAATAATATATTTTACTTTGCTTAGGTATCTTTGGGATGAATGTGGTCGTGATATAACGAAGAAGTTTTTTATAATTGATCAAGCAAGAATATCGCCACACGTGAAGTCTCAAGATATCCGATCCAGAAATTTAGCCAATCAACTAGATTTGGCTAATTTAAACCAAATAGTCCTTATTCCATATAACACAGGGTAAGTAAATTGTGTTTATGTTGTGGCTAATTTGCATTATACACGTACTAATATTTCAAAATTGTTGCTTATTATAGTTATCATTGGATATTGATTGTAATCAATCTACAAGAAAATTGTGTTTATGTTTTGGATTCTCTTTGAAGCAAGGTTCAAGAGGATTTTCATGGAATTATAAATATGTAAGTGTAATTGAACTTTCTTAGCTCTTAATTGAAGTATTTATGTTTAACTAATGTTTTAAAACTATTTAATGAATTGAAAACATGGCAAGCTAAGCACGATCTCCAATATTATTGGTCTTCTCCAAAATGGAAACCTGTAAAAGTAAATTTAACAATTGTTTTCAACTTTATATGTTCATTCGACTTCTTTATAACAATTTAACAATTGTTTTCAACTTTATATGAAGTGTCCTCGTCAATTAGATTCTGTAGGATGCGAGTACTATGTGCAAAAGTATATACACGAAATAGTGCATAATCCTACTACTCCCATTACTAGCCTCGTACGTAAATTATTTATTTTTTATATAGTGCTAGCTTTAATTTAATAAATGGACGTAAACTTATGTTGGGTTTATCTTTTTTCTTTTTCTTTTTGTAGTTCAATACAAAAGAGAAATATACGCAAGGAGAGATCGACGTAATTCGTACCCAATGGGCAAGTTTTGTTAGCTGATTTGTGTAAGGATGTAATTCTTGTTTTTTGGTCTCAATAGAATGTAAATGCTAGTTATAAAAACGAGAGAAATATTTGAAAGTCCCACATGAACACATGATAAAAATCATAAGGACTGATTAATTACTTATTTATTTTTTGTCAATTTTGATTCTCTACAACTGAGGACTGGTTAAACCCCAGCATCATTCTAGAGGTTTTCGAAGCACAGTCAGCCAGGATGTCTATTGAATGTACCAAAGAACTTAGCAACTTTACCAATCAAGAAGAGAGTGAGTTTAGATGAAAAATGGAATTTAATCTATACATGACAGTGATGATTTGTTCTAATATGTTTTTTTTTTTTTTTTTGTTTAGTTTTTTTTTTTTTTTTTTTTTTTTTTTGTTTAGCCAGTTATGAGAAAGTTTATGTCTTTTTGTGTGGAATAAGGCGAAATGGTTTGTTCCTTATGTTTGGCACACTGTGTCATCTTCTTATATTTCCTTGTTCTATTGGTGTTTTGGTTATGAAGTTGTGCTTTGTCTTTGAACAATGATATTTTGCTTGCTTCTTCACCTAAATAGTGTCCTTATACTTTTTTATTTAGACCTCCTATTTATCTTTTACATTTTTATATTGAAGATACTTTTTTAGACTTGCAGATCTTCTCATCTTCACCAATTTTAGAAAAATGAAGCTTTTGGACGAAAAATGATGGACTAAATTGAATAACTTCGTTAAAATTTATAAAAATTTTAAAATACTTCAAATTCAAGCTGTTGATGCTATAGGTTTTGTTGATGCTGCTATTGATGCTGCAGGTTTTGTTGTACTACAAGTTTTGTTGATACTACAGGTTTTGTTGATGCTGCTGTTGATGCTGCAGATTTGTGTAAGGATGTAATTCTTGTTTTTTTGTCTCAATAGAATGTAAATGGTAGCTTAGAATAAATTTGTGGATAAATTCATAGGTGGAAAACAAATATTGATGAGTATATGTAATGGATTGAAAATATTGATTCTTGTTTGTGGATAAATTCATAGGTGGAAGACAAATATTGATGGACTCGCCATGCAATTTTTTATACTATTTAATATAAAACAATGACGGACATTTCCTGACCCAACACGAGACATATAATGTCCTTTTTAACTTATTTGACCAAAAAAATTGATTCGGCAACGGAATTTAAAAAAAAATGGATAGATTTGGGCTTCAATGTCGGTTAAGAATTAAAGAAAACAAGCTTTAATGTCAGTTGAGACCTTCAATGTCGGTTAAGAATTAAAGAAAACAAGCTTTTTAATGTCGGTTGAGACCTTCAATGTCGGTTGCAAGACATTCAATATTGAGACTTTCAATGTCGGTTGCAACCGACATTGAAGGTCGGAATATTGGTGTTACTGAAGGCCTTTAATGTCGGTTTAAAACCGACATTAAAGGCCTTTAATAACACTACCTTTAATGTCGGTTGCCAACAAACATTAAAGGCCAAATTTCTTCTAGTGAAGGGAAAATCAAAATCTCAATCTGATAAGAGTTAAGTCATGAAAGTAACCTGCTCGTAGTTGGATGTTCGCATGACACCCGTGGGAGCAAGCCAAAATAAAGGTGGGTTTCCAAGAACGACGCAATATGAAAAGAGAAAAATAATGAGAGAAAAATAAAAGAATATAAGAAACAACTCCTCTGACCAGCAAGAGTTAAACTTAGCTGAAAGTCAAGAGTTGAAGTTGAGATTGGCACACAACTGTAGTTGGATGTTCGCATGACACCTATAGGAACAAGCCAAAACAAAGGGTGTAACTGATAACGAGCAGAAATACACGTTTATCATAGTGCTAAGTATTAAACAATGTTGGATTGCATTGATGAAAAATGATAAATTGTGTCCATTAAGCGTAAAATCTATAATACTGCGGTCGCGTGCGTCAGCGCATTGGAACTATTGATTTTTGTATCTCTTTGTGTAGAATATGCGTTAATGCATTGTAAAGATTGCGATCATAGGAATTCATCGGTCGAGTGCAACTTCACCGCAAGACTTTGCGTTGATCGCGCTCGCAAATATTCACCCAAGAAGAATCATCGCAATATGGTCGATACATCCGGACGAAAGGACATTTATATTGGAAAATGACTTGTTGTGCATGGTAGTAACATGGTCGCATAGTCTGACGCATTTCTAAGTAACGCTAGCTAAAGATCTTCTCAACCCGTTCATCGCATACTCATCTTATCTATCAACGCAACTTTGTTTCTCAAATCCACCACATTTATTTTATTTCTTTTTATCAACACAACAAAAAACCAACCACCTTATTTATTTACCCCGTTACCGCAAAGTTTTCATAAGAAAATTATCAACACAAACTATTTTCACAAGTCCCTATGATCAACCCTGGACTTACCAGGAAACTCAAGGGAATTTATACTTGAATTCCGCTGGGGAAACTTGAGTGCACAACGCAACCCATCAACGCATTTCATCCAAATTTCCATTCAATAAATAACGTATCAAATTTTGGCGCCGTTGCCGGGGACTTCGACAAAATAGTTTGTTAACAGTAGTTTTTTTTTTATTTCTTTGTATGACTCTCAATCTCTGGCGAATTACGACCCGGAGATTAAGAGGACTTTTATGAGGAGACTGAGGAACCGCCAATAGCAACCACAATCCGATAAAGAAGAGATGGTAGAGCAGCCTAGGAATGAAGCACTAAACAACAACAATGTCATTGCGATCCAATTCTGTTGGCCAACGATCGCAATAGGCCCATTAGGGACTATGCATCGCCAAACCTCTATGATTTCTCTTCGAGAATCATAAGGCCTACCTTAGACGGAAGTAAATTTGAAATGAAACTGGTGATGCTGCAGATGATCCATGCTGCAGGTCAATTCGGAGGAAGGCATGGCGAGGATCCGCATGCCCACCTCCGAAGTTTTATTGAAATCTGTAATATTTTTATGTTCCCGAATATCTCTGCGGAGGAGGTTCGACTAACGTTGTTTCCATTTTCTCTCTGTGATCAGGCTAGGAAATGGGCTTACTCACTCAAACCAGAAGAGATCACTTCTTGGGAGCAGGTGGTGGAGAAGTTTATGAACAAGTATTTCCCACCTACAGAGAACGCAAGACGAAGCAAGCTTATTACTAATTTTGAACAAGACATGGACGAATCGCTCAGTGATGCCTGGGCGAGGTTTAAAAGGTTTGTCCGAGATTGTCTGCATAATGGGCTGTCAGAATGTCTTCAGATGGAAATTTTCTACCACGGTTTAAATCCTGCTTCGTAGACCACTGCCAATGCAGTAAATGCTGGTGGTCTGCTTGACAAGACTTATGATGCGGCAAAGAATATCCTGGATCGCATCTCCAAGAATCATGAAGACTGAAGGGAGAGCGACCAAAGATTAAGGCTCAAAGATTCTGATGCAAATAACGGTGCTATTGTTTCATTGCAGAACCAAATGACTGTAATGATGAATTTGATTCAAGGAATGAAGATCAGTAGTCTAAGCAAGTAGCTCACAACAACCATCGCAATCTTCTTCCCTAGAAAGCCTATTGAAGCAATATATAGAGAAAAATGAGACGGTGCTTCAAAGTCAAGCTATGTCCATCTGCAACCTTGAATTGCAAATGAGCTCAAAAGTAGATCGCAAGGGGTGCTGCCAAGTTCAACCGAGTTTCCACGCAACCCAGGGGGTTCAAGTAAGGAGCAATGTCAGGTTGTGACATTGCGCAGTGGAAAGACTGTGGAGGGAGAAAAGAAGGAGCGAAACAGATCAACCTCCATCGCAGCTGAACCTGCAATTGTAGTAATGCAAGAAGAAGAAAAAGAAAATGAAGCAGTAGAACCGGAGGTTGCGTCAACCTCAAAGTCAAATGAAACAGGAACTGTGAAAGTCCAGTTACCACCTTTCCCTCAAAGGCTAAAGAAGAAGAAAAACGAAGAGGTACAGTACCAACGCTTTCTATCTATGTTAAAGCGATTACATGTTAACATTCCTTTCAGTGAAGCGATTAAGGAAATGTCTGCCTATGCCAAGTTTCTGAAGGACTGGTAACCAAGAAAAGAGGCACTAGAAAATTTGCCACGATGGCATTAATGCAAAGTTCCAAATCTATTATCCCACCAAAGATGAGCGATCCTAGGAGCTTCACTATTCCTTGCTCCATAGGAGGACTATATATTGGGCAAGCCCTGTGTGACTTAGGAGCAAGCATAAATTTGATGCCACTGTCAATCTTTTGACAACTAAATGTGGGGCAATTTGTGCCCACATCCATGACTCTCCAATTGCGATAGGTCTCTGATTCATCCAGAGGGTAAGGTGAAAGACGTGTTAATCACAATTGATAAATTTATTTTGCCAACTGACTTCATCATCTTGGATTATGAGGCCGATAAAGATGTTCCCATCATTTTGGGGCGACCTTTCCTATCAACAGATCATGCTCAAATTGATGTGCACAAGGGCGAGATCACTTTGAGCATAAATGGACAAAAGCTCAAATTTAATATAATTCGTACCATGAAATTTCCTAATGAGGAAGACTGTCAGATTCGGAAGATGACGTGAATTTGATTGAAGAAGAAAAGTCTGATGAAGAGTATGAAGAAGAGGATGCCGACACATCCGTAGCTGCTGCAATGAGATCGTAGCAAAAACAAACAAAGAAGAAGGATCGATCGCAACGCAAGAAGAAGAGTCGAAGGAAGAAAGAAAAATAACACAACCTCTCTTGTGGAGCCACCAACCCTTGAACTAAAAACCCTACCAACACATCTGAAGTACGCATTTTTGGGGTAGAATGAGAAGCTGCCAGTAATAATTTCCTCTGCACTCAACACAGATCAAGAGAATGCGTTGATGAGCATTCTCAAAAAAGCATGTGCGAGCAATCGGATGGACGCTCGCTGATATCAGAGGAATTAGCCTCGCGTACTGCATGTACCACATTCATCTTGAGGACGACCATAAAGCAACCATTGAGAATCAACGCAGACTTAATCCTGCGATGAAAGAGGTCATCAAAAAGGAGATTATAAGTGGCTGGATGCGGGAATTATCTATCCCATTGCAGATAGCACGTGGGTCAGCCCCATGCAATGTGTGCCTAAGAAGGGCGGAATGACGTTAGTCTCCAATGAGAACAATGAATTAATACCACAAAGAATCATCACTGGATGGCGCATATGTATGGACTACCGCAAACTGAATGCAGCCACAAGGAAAGATCATTTCCCTTTGCCATTCATTGATCAAATGCTAGATAGACAGGGAATGATTTTTACTGCTTCTTGGATGGATATGCCGGGTACAATCAAATCATGATAGCTTCTGAAGACCAAGACAATACCACATTCACCTGCCCATATGGAACATTCGCTTTCCGTCGCATACCGTTTGGCCTCTACAATGAGCCAAGCACGTTCCAGAGGTGCACAATGGCAATCTTTTTCAGATTTTCTCGAGGACTCAGCAGAAATATTTATGGATGACTTCTCCGTTTATGAGAACACTTATGAAGTCTACCTAGCCAATTTGGAGAAAATTTTGAAAAGATGTGTAGAGAATAACCTAGTGCTTTATTGGGAAAAATGTCACTTTAAGGTGACAGATGGTATAGTGTTGGGGCACAAGGTCTCTAAAGAAGGGTTGGAGGTGGACAAAGCAAAGATTGACGCAATTGAAAAGCTTCCACCTCTAACCAACGTGAAGGCAATACGAAGCTTCTTGGGGCATGCTGGATTCTACAGACAATTCATTAAAGACTTTTCTATGATAGCAAGACCATTTAGTGCGTTACTAGAGGCAAACATAAAGTTTGAATTTGACAACAATTGCCTCAACGCATTTTGAATTTTAAAGGATGCGCTGATTACCGCACCCGTCTTAATTGCACCGGATTGGACACTGTCGTTCGAAATCATGTGCGACACAAGCGGGTATGCAATAGGAGCTGCATTAACGCAAAAGAAGAAAACAATTTTGCACCCCATCGCATATGTGAGTAAAACCCTGAACCCTACTCAACTTAATTATACCACCACTGAAAAAGAGCTCCTGACTGTGATTTTTACGTTGGAAAAATTCCGAGCATACTTGTTGGGAACCAAGGTACTCATTCATACTGATCACTCGGCAATCAAATATTTGATGACAAAGGACGCAAAGTTGAGATTGATCAGATGGGTTCTCCTTCTTTAAGAATTTGATATCGAGATAATTGATCGAAAGGGGACAGAAAAACAAGTTACGAATCACTTGTCCAGACTGGAGAATCCTGAAGTTGACCACAATGAATCTGAAATGAATGTCATGTTCCCAGACGAACAGTTGTTTCACATAGAAGAACTGCCATGGTATGCGGACATCGTTAATTATTTGGTCTGTGAATAATTTCCTGAAGATTACACCTACCATCAACGGAAGAAGCTCAAAAATGAATGCAAACACTACTATTGGGATGAGTCGAATCTGTATAAAATAGGTACAGACCAAATCATTCGATTATGCATACCAGATGCTGCTCAACAATGCATATTATCACAGTGCCACGATTCACCTTATGGAGGGCATTTTGGAGGACAACGTACTGCAGCCAAAGTTTTGCAAAGTGGATTCTTTTGGCTTTCATTATTCAAGGATGTTGCTGACTACGCAATGAAATGTGATCGGTGTCATCGCACTAGAAACATTTCATGGAAGAACGCAATGCCGATGAATACTATCCTGGAGCTGGAATTATTCGACGTATGGGGAATTAATTTCATGGGACCATTCCCTCCTTCAAACGGTAAGCACTATATTTTATTAATCGTTGACTATGTCTCCAAGTGGGTAGAGGCAATTGCATGTGCCGCAAGTGATGTGGCAGTAGTCTCCCAATTCCTGAAGCAAAATATTTTCACGTGTTTTGGCACTCCCCGTGCCATCATAAGTGGTGAAGGATCACACTTTGTCAACCACAATATAAAGGAGCTACTACGCAAGTACAATATTCTCCACAAACTGGCCACCGCATATCATCTGCAAACAAATGGCCAAGCTGAAGTGTCCAATCGGGAAATTAAATCAATACTTGAGAAGGCAGTCAAACCTTCGCGAAAAGATTGGGCAATGCAACTTGATGAGGCGTTATAAGCATATCGAACCGCATTTGAAACACGAATAGGTATGTCCCCCTATGTATTGGTATTTGGCAAGGCGTGTCATTTACCTTTGAAGCTGGAGTATAAGGCATTATGGGCAGTCAAGAAACTGAATTTTGATTTGGAGAAGGCAAGGGAAGCACGGAAATTGTAACTAGTGGAGCTAGAAGAATGGAGGAATAACGCATATGAAAATGCGAAGAATTATAAAGAGCGCACCAAGCACTGGCATGATCAACGCATATGCGGTAAGAACCTCCAAGTCGAGCAAAAATTCTTACTCTTCAATTCAAGATTGTGGCTCTTCCCGGGAAAATTAAAATCGCGTTGGTCTGGTCCCTTCATCATCAAGGAAATATTTCCACATGGTGCATTGGAACTGATCATCAAGGATGGCAGCCAAACATTTAAAGTTAATGGGCAATGGGTAAAGGCTTATTGCGGAGGAGATTTCCAGCCAGACAAGGTCTCTGCAAAGTTGGAAAACCCGGACTACCCCTTACTCAACTCTTGAACATTTAACTCTTCATCATTTTGCTATTATCAGTTTTTCATTTCTTGTTCTTTCAAAAATAAATCTCTTGTTGTTTTGTTTAAAATCATTTGACCCTTTCTTTGTCTGTTTATAATAATTAAAGCACAAGATTGTAGAGATATCACCAGAAGAAGTAAATGATCTCACTCCATCACCGCAATCCGCAGTAGCAAAGATCGCCGCAAGGATGGATGCGTCAATCCAATGCAGGCGACAGCGCAAATTTGAGGGTGTACTCTTCCTTATCTTTATTTCAAATTTTGTGCTATCGCATTGCATTTTGCTTTTCAAAGTTTTATCATCGCATCATTTTTTATTAACGCAATCATTTAACAAGTAGATAAATTTAGTAGTTTACCGCATTCTGTTTCTTTGCCAAATATGATTTTAATGATGAAAAATATGCTTCTATTTCTTTCGTATATATTAGAGTCAACTAAATCTTAAGATAGTCATCTCATAAAATATTTCTAGAAGTTAGGGGTTTGCTAGCTTTCTTTCAAACTCTCTTTACGACGCATTCTAGAACATCGCATAACTTATTTTAATCTTTTGGCAATGAGGACATTGCCGCATTTTAAATTTGGGGGTGAGGTATTTCGACCTTGCTATGTTCTACAAAAAAAAAAAACATTTCTGAGAATAACAACTCCACTATCAGCGCAAAGGGGGAACCCATGTTGATAAGAGTTAAGTTGTGAAAGGCACTTACCCGTAATTGGATGTCCGCATGACACACGTGGGAGCAAACCAAAACAAAAGTAAGTTACCAAGATCAACGCATAAATCGATGAACACAACTCCAATGCCAAGCGGTATGAGTTTAGTCTGAGAAAGAGTGCATTGCTTGTAGTTGAATGTCTGCATGAAACCCGTGGGGGCAAGCCAAAACGAAGACAAGGCACTTGGATTAGTGCAAGGTCAAAAAAAAAATAGCAATAAAGAAAATTTTTTATGCAAGGATAAATCTTTTGTCACCCCGGTAGAAAATTTTCTTTTTAAAATAAATCATGCGATGTTCTGGAATTTAGTAAGGTCCTTTTGAAAGTTAAACTTGCAATCCCTGAGTCTTAGAAATATTTTAAGAGTAGACTAGAATAAGACTTAAGAAAATTCTAGTATATAGGATTTAAATGAAGTATCCTTGAGAAATCTAGGAAAAGAACTTTGCGGTGAACTTGCTAAAGAAATCTTTAGCTTATGCTTGAGGACAAGCATTGTTTAAATTTAGGGGTGTAATAACGGTTAGAAATGCACGTTATCATAGTGCTAAGTATTAAACAATGTTGGATTGCATTGATGAAAAATGATAAATTGCATCCATTAAGCATAAAATCTATAATATTGCAGTCGCGTGCGTCAGCGCATTGGAACTATTGATTTTTGTATCTTTTTGTGCAGAATATGCGTTAACGCATTGCAGAGATTGCGATCATAGGAATTCATTGATCGAGCGCAACTTCACTGCAAGACTTTGCGTTGATCACACTCGCAAATATTCACCCAAGAAGAATCACCGCAACATGGTGGGCGCATTCGGATGAAAGGACAATTAAGACCAATGGGATAGAAAGCTGATAGTAGTTGGATCCAAATTAAGTTGACAATCGATAACGGTCACAAAGTACATCCAACTTTACCGGTGACAATTATCTAATGCATCAATCAGGAATTAAAGTTGTCCCATCTATACAACCAAGAAAGAGAAGCCGCCTTTCACCTTTTGATGCCCTATAAATACCAAGTGCATTCTCAGAGAAGGGGTTAAGTAGCTGATTAGTTCACCATTTTTAGTTCCCACCTCTTTCCACAGTTTTCTTTCACCTTTTTAAGGCGGACCTAAGGAAGAAGTTGTGCCGGTAGATCATTCCAGCAAGCTTGGGAGAGCACCGGAAGCTACTAAGATGGAGAGAGGGCCGACTCCTGCGGAAGCGGGAATATCTTTAGTTCAGAATAGAGATTCTAGTGTAAAAAGCCTCGCTCAGCAAGGAATTGCTACCAGGCTCTATACCTTAACTTCCATTAGCATTTTGTATTTAACTTATATATAAGAATGGAATTTCTTTCTCTATACCTGTTCATTCTCTGTGATTCATGCATGAGTAGCTAAATTAGTTGAATGGGTTGAGAAGCATTTAACTAGCACAACGAGGGAATCTTCATTCTTTGTAATTATCTTGTTTAGGTATGCTTCATTCATCTATTAGAGATACTCGGGAGGGTAGTCTAAGGGCAGGATCTAGACCTGGGAAGGTCAGGTCAGAATCTAGGTTTGGAAGAACCAAATTAGAATGCATAAACAAGAGATAGACGCTTAGGGATGAGTACTATTTGTTATCAACGCATCGCATGCATCTTAGCAATAAGATATGATTGTATGCGGTCACCTTGCTTTCATACATTTTGCATCAACGCATAGGACAAGAGTATAGACTTAGGAATAAGCTCTATGGACATTTTGCATGCAACACTTGCGTCCTAGATATAGGAGCATCGCATTTACATTGGAAAATGACTTTTTGTGCATGGTAGTAACATGGTCGCATAGTCTGACGCATTCCTAAGTAACGCTAGCTAAAGATCTTCTCAACCCGTTCATTGCATACTCATCGCATCTATCAACGCAACTTTGTTTCTCAAATCCACCACATTTATTTTATTTCTTTTTATCAACACAACAACAAACCAACCATCTTATTTATTTACCCGGTTACCGCAAAGTTTTCATAAGAAAAATATCAACGCAAACTATTTTCACAAGTCTCTGTGATCAACCCTAGACTTACCAAGAAACTCAAGGGAATTTACACTTAAATTCCGCTGGGAAAACTTGAATGCACAATGCAACCCATCAACACATTTCATTAAAATTTCCATTCAATAAAATAACACATCAGTAATCATGATCAACAGTCTCTAATAAAATGACGCAAACTAGACCACCCCATACAGACGCACCAAGTTGTTTTTGAATGAAAAGGTAAACATTCTTTTCAAAATAAGAAAGGAATTTTTTAGTAGAGATTTGTTATATAAAAGAATAAAGTAGGGCATGTTTATGAATTATTAAAGGATGGAAGGAAATTGCGTTGTTAAATAATATTTTCTAGAAGGAGCATTCGGAGCAACCAATCAATGCAAAGTTAAGATAAGAATTGAACAAGATTGCCTTCATTGAAGATATGCTTGACGACAAGCATATATCTAAATTTGGGGGTGTAATAACTTGTAGAAATACAAGTTATTTATACTGTTTTATTTAGATATTGCGGCTAAAAGAAAGAAAAGTTGTGTTGATAGTATAGAAATTGGCTAAGAAATGCGAAAATTATAAAAAGTCATCAATACACCATTGCGATGGTAGAAGAGAATGTTTCATTTTTTTTTGCAGGAAATAAGTCACCTCATGCGTTCATGGCTCAAAGATAAAGTGAACAATGCATCTACATCGCATTGCGCCCATCAATCAAGAACGAAGAAATGATCAACACAATGATGGCGCATGCGACAATCGATCAAGAGCCCTAGCGATCAACGCAATTTCAACCGTATGTGGTAATAAAAAATAACACCGCATGCAACGATCGATCAAAGATGTAAAGAGCAACGCATTTGCGGAGGATTCTGACAAGTGTACAGCTTTCAATTGTGCATTTTTGACAGGTTGATTACGTAACAGAAGGAATTTCTCATTCCACCATTTCAGGAACTACCATAACCATACAGTGGGGACCACACATTCAAAGAGCAAAGCCTCACCTATAAATAGCTTCTGCAAATTCATTGAAAGATATACATGAATACATAGAGACGTGCATATACTCATTCTGAGAGAGAGACTGATCTGAAGCGACTTACAGAGTAGATCCGGGCGAACCACGAGACAAGACCCAGAGGTGAGTCTCCGAGTAGAGAATCCTTCCAATACCCATAGCTGAAGCTCTATGCGAATGTCAATTCTACCAGGAAAGCAAGCTTGAGAGGGAAGCTTTCCTCTCCACTACTTCCACACGCCGACAAGCACAACCTCCGTTCAGGATCTGTGTCAAGACGTTGACACTCTTTCTGTATTTGTTTCTAATCTCTATTTCATCATCTGTATTCATCTTCTCTAATCTTTCGTTCATACCATGTATCAGACGCTTAATTTTAGTATTAAATGTTATGATAATTTCCACTGCCATCTCTCTGTCTCTTTTCGTACATCCATAATCCCCATGGGTAAATAGCAAGAATTAAACGAGTAAGTTAATTTGTGTTAAGGAAATAATCAAGTTTAGCTAAAGCATGCTCGACGGCATCTTCACCTGTGAGAGCGGAAGTGAAGATGTTATTCCTCCTATCGAGAGAAGGTTGGAAGAATGCGTTAACTAAAGCAAGAAGTATTTCCAGAGATGGTAACAACCTTGCGTTCATCACGTTCATCCCTATTTTACCATAGAGATATGGGAACGCGGCCGATCACCGAGAGGTGTACGCCAAGGGAAAGTTGAACCTTAGTTGCATCTTTAACGCACTTGACAAACTTGCGATGTTTTTACTATTTACTCTTTCTCTTTCTGCTTCATTCATAAAGACTTGCCATCGCATACATCGAATCTTTGTACAACTTCACAGTCAATTCTCGACCTCAGTTTTGTGTATCATGTATCTTGTATCGTGTATCATATTAGTTAGGATTTATTTTATTAACGCAAGTTTATCATATTAGTATCGTGTATCATGTATCTTGTATCGTGTATCATAGACCTAAGATCACATTTCTAATGAGATTAGAAATTTAATTGTAATCTTTTAATCGATTTAATACGGTTAAATTGATTCTAAATAAAAGATTAACTTTGTAACAAATATATCTATAAGGGACCTTTTGTCTAAGGCGAGTTCTATCTAGGTTGGAGTATTTAAGTTGACGGAAATGTAATACCCCTACCTGGGAACTTACTTGGAAAAGTTAATTAGATAGATTTTGTTACATACATGCAAGTTTGATTAAATTTTGTTAAAGAGTTTAACAGACCTTAATCAAAATTGTTTAAACTATCCAAAAGCAAATATTGTTTTTGGGTAAATTAAACAATTACTTAGTTAAAATCAGTAACCGGATTTTTCTAAGTTAATTAACCCTAAGTAAAACACTTAATGGGAGGGAAATGGGGTATATGATACTTCATTTTATCCTTTTTACGTTTCTCCATTAAAGTTCACACTGTGAGATCTATACTCAGCCTCGAGGCACCTTAAGTGACCCCTTACCAATGGCATTTGTATAGGTCAATATCAAGGTGAATGTAGAGAATGTTTATAGTAAGTGGGAGCGGGACATGTGACAACATATCCCTTGGTCTCTCTCATTAGTTTCAAGTAAGGTTTCGTTCACGACCTCGTGACACCTTGAGTGTCCGTCTATAGGATGGCATTTTTGCATAACGCTTTATTCAAACTCTAGGAATGGATAGGATTACTTTAGTTTCATGTCCCAATCAATTTTTCCCTACTGTTAGCTCATTGGGGTGGAACACTAGGACCTAAAATGAGGGGTTACACTTACAAGAATTGTTAAGCGAGTTTACCAAATTTTGGACCGAACAACATGTTGGGTTTTATGTCCTAAAACTCATGGTTTGTAAACGATAAAACTTATTCTGAAAATTCAATGAGTTGTTATTGAATAAATGTTTGCTTATTAGAAATCCAATAAACCTAAAGTCCCTTAACTATTACATAAGTAATTGAACTTTATGTGGAGACATAAAAGTGGATCAGGTTCAAGTAAATAGTCAAAATGATCTATAGTATATGAATAGGGTTAGATGCCTTGTTCTGGTATCACTATTGGATGTGGCCTATTCTGTGGTTGTTACAAAGAGTTGTAAAGTGCTACAAACGAAGTGATCCTAATTCGTACATGTTATGATATGAGGAGTGGGGGCGTCCTATACAAAAGGGTTTGTAAAAGATTGGACCACGAAATAAGTCACTCTTACTTTATAACGTTGTTTACTGTTTAAGACTGACTATTTCAAAGCGGTGACCTAGGTAACTTGACCTTAATCCTGAGCTAACTATGAATTCCTATTTATTTGGGATTATCCTTAGATTTGCATAGGTGAGGGTTGGCTCAATAGCGCCGGCTCAATAAACTCCCATTTCAAGGGTAAGATCGGGTAGATAGCTGGGGCATAGGGTGCAATAAGGAATTCACTCCTACCTGCTTTTAGGGATAGTAGAGAGGTTGTTCACTTAAATGCTGGGTCTTGAACAAGGGGCCCCACCCTCTCATTAAACTGAGAGGGACTCGCTTTCTTGATTGGATCATAAATCAATTGTTCATTAGAGGATCAGTGGGACTTAAGGAACAAGAGGTAATCTCGGGGGTAAAATAGACATTTGACCCAGCCGTTATTCCGAACAACCTATGAAGGGTTAACTTACTAATCATGGTTATATTGAGTAGACATAATATATCTACAGTGAGGGGAGTTCAACTATGGATTTTAATGGAGTGACCCATTAGTTAAACGAATTGGGGTTAATTCGGTCTAATGAGTTTAGCCAATTAATATCGGATCGTTGGAGCTCATGATCTGTAGGTCCACGAGGTCCCCCTACTAGCTCGTAAATGGATTAGCTTTAGAGTAACGTGATAAGTTAATTTAAAACGTTCAAATTAGAATTAAGGGAATTAGTAATTATATGAGATATAATTACACGTATAAATTTAAGAATTAAATGGAATTGGAGAATTAATATTTAAATATGATTTAACTATATAAAGGTGGATTTGTGTAAAATTAATTTAATATTTAATATTAAATTAATTAGAATTATTTAAATTGTTTAAATAATTATTTGTTAATTTTATTAGAAAAATAAATTTATTAAATTAATTTTGTAAAATTAATAATATTTTTAATTTTATAAATCAAATTGATTTTTGAAATCAATTTAGTAAAAAATAGAAAATTACAAAATTACAAAATGGAAATTCGGTTTTTTCCATTTTCTCAAGTTGCTCACACTAAACCCACTCTCTTTGGCATCAATAACTCCAAGCATGAGTTGCATCTCATGCATCCGTCTTCTTTACATGATAGTCTATAATATATTGAGAAGATTGGAGTGAAATTGATACATGCAATCGATAGAATTTTTGTTGAAATATTCATGGTGAAGAAGGTGTTTTTCAAGTGGGTTGTTGTTGTGAGTTCTTCTCCAAGTTCCCTTCATTCAAGCTTATTTTGAGTCTCACAACTTAATCTAGAGCTCTAAAAGAATAGTGGGGAAGATCTTGAGGTGGTCTACAACAAGATTTGGAGAAATCTGCAGCTAGAATCGAGCTTTGAAGAATTTATACAAAGGTATGACTTAAAACCCACTTTTTTCTACAAGAGCATGCTTTAGTTTCTGCCAAAATTAATGAATTAAAGTGCTTATTGATCCTTGTTACTTCTGCTGCTTGTTGATACATTCCAATAATTGGTATCAGAGTATCATATAAGCATTCAATTTGGTTTAATTTTGGTGTGGTGCGTGTTTTTCATGAGATATATAAACATGGTGCACTAATATGGTTTTTTGAGATTTGGCATTTAATTTCTCTTTGATTTCTTGATTAAATTTATAATTGGCTCTTGTTTGATGAGCTTATATGTGTTCTCAAGAGTCTGTAATTTATTTGAAGTCATTAGAGTTGAAATTAAGATGTAATTGAAGAAACAAGTGAAGAAGGCCGAGTTCCAGATTCCAGTTTTTCAGCCTCTACTTAGATATCGTCGTTGACGTTTAAATGCTAGATTATCGTCTAGCTACAGGCGCTAAACGATGTGAAGAAAAGCTAGACAATCGTGTAGCTACTGGCGCTAGTCGTTGAAGTGTTGTGCGCTAGACGATTGTGTACCTACAGGAGCTAAATGCTACGTATAAGCGCTATATGATAGCACTTCACGATCATTTAACTTTGTGCGGTAGCTAAACGATGTGAAGAGGTGATATGCGATAGCACTACACGATCGTGTAGTTTTGTGCGTGTGTTAAACGATCAAGAAGAGGCGGTGTACGATGGTGCTAAGCGATCGTGTAGTTTTTTCCGGCGCTAGACAACGGTACTGCACGATAGTGTTAGACACTAGGCGATTGTGTAGCATTGTCCGGTGCTAAACGATGGCACTATGTGATAGATGGAAGATACTACATGATCGTGTAGCTTGGTTAGGCACTATACAATGGTGCTACACGATTAGGTAAATTCTAAACGATAGTCATCAGTGCTACACGATAAGCATTAGCGAGATTTCGAGCATGGAGCAAGAGCAGTCGGTACGACCGATTTTCTTGAGGTTCTGTCCAGTTTAGCCTTAAAAGGTTTTTGGTTGGTCTGGTTCAGACTTTTCTAGTCCGGTTCAGACTTTTCAGGTCCGGTTCAAGCTGTTTGGGTTTGATTTGGAGCGGTTCAGAAGCAGTTTTTAAGCTGTTTTATAATAATTAGGCTTTTGTTTGCTTGTTTATGCCAAAACTAAAATCATATCAGTTTGTGTTTAATTATTTATACATTTGATGTATGTTGTAATTAAATAAATCGTGTATGTGCATACAGTATGCCATGTAAATTTAAAATCCCACCATAGGAAGCATGTTACATGCATTGAAAGTATGTTATAAAATGTTATAATATATAGTATGCATGTTTAGGGTTTCTTGTATTTAATATAAATGTTATATTAAATATTAAATGTCTTTGATGTATGTTGTGGATGTTGTGGATGTTTAGCATGTCTAAAATTTTGTAAGTTGTTATAAAATTGGGTTAGACGTTTAAAATCCACATCAAAGAATAGTTGCATGCTCACATAGGTTAACCACTCGTTTTAATAGTTAAAATAGGTCGTTAAACTTATAAAACTCGGGTTACAAACTCGACCTGTATATAATCCTATCGAAGGTTGGGGGTATTTAAGTTGACGGTCTACGGAACACCTCCTACCTGGGGATTATGGCCGAATTATTGAGCATTGTTAACCAGTTTTATAAGCATATGTGAGCGATGTAAGGTAATAAAACGATTATCACCTAGACATTGTAGGTTTAAATCCATTTATAAGTGTTATACTTGGATAAACCACTTAGACTTAGGATTGATTTTATTAGTTGAAAAGAACATAAGTATAAATTTACCCAATTAATAGAACACTTTAGTGGGACTTCAATAAATTCTATATGATAAAGTTATTAGAACACTTCAGTGGGAGATTAATAACATATATGATATGTTGTTTTTAGCTTTCATGTTCCTAAGAGTTCATAATCCAGATTAAGCGATACTTCGGGTCACCCTAGAAGTGACCTCCATTCGAAAAGTATTTTTTAGCATAAATCTAGATTCTAGTGAATAAGGGGAAATTGTTCAAATATAAGTCTATTATATGATATATAGATTTCAACTGCCACGTCTCCACATAATTCACACCATGAGATTCATATGATGCTTCGTGTCACCCTGAAAGTGACCTCCATTCGGAAAGTGGATGTATGAGTCAATAACAAGGTGAACAGAAAGTTGTTTGTAGTAAGTAGGTGAAGGATATGTGTCAACATATCCTGCGGTCTCTTCCATCAGTTTGGAACCATGAGATTCCTATGTTGCACCTGCTGGTGTGCTTTAAGTAGCCCTTTGCTAGTCGTTTAACAACGACTATCCCCTTGAAGGGTTGTAACATAGGATTTGGAACAACTCAAGCTGTGGAAATGGATAGGATTTCTTAGGTCCATTCCCAACCTTGACTCTCCACTTCGGTAGTATAGTTGGGGCCGACCTCTAACGTCTGAAAACGGAGGGTTATACTTACATAATTACTAAAGAGTTAGTAATTTCTAACCAAAAATGGTAGCTAAATGATTATCAGAATATGAGTTATTCTGAAGATAGTATTTAGTCAAGAATTTCTTGTTGTAGTATCGTTGCAAAAATAATCTTGAGTATATTATTACTTTGCTAAAACTTGATTGGATTTAAAAGCAATTCACTTATAGAATTTGTTTATAATTTCAAAATGACGAGTTCACTAGTACAATTGTTGGCGTCAGATAAACTGATCGAGGATAATTATGCAACCTGGAAATCAAATTTGAATACTATACTTGTGATAGACGATTAACGGTTTGTCTTAATAAAAGATTGTCCTCCCATTTCGAGCTCTAACACAAACTGAACTGTTCGGGATGCGTATGATAGATGGATCAGGGCGAATTATAAAGTCCATGCTTATATCCTCGCCAGCATATCTAATGTTTTGGCAAAGAAATATAAGGATATAAATATTGCCAAAGAGATTATGGAATCTCTACGAGGGATGTTCGGGCAACCGTTCTTCTCCCTAAGGCATGATGCTATCAAGTACGTTTATAACTACCGCATGAAAGAGGGGACCTCTGTTCGTGAACATGTCCTGGACATGATGGTCCATTTTAATGTGACGAAAGTAAACGACGTTGTTGTTGACGAGAGAAGTCAAATCGGTTTTATTCTAGAATCTCTTCTGAATAGTTTTCTGTAATTCTGCACGAACGCACTCATGTATAAAATTGAATACAATTTAACTACTTTGTTGAATGAGCTACAGACTTACCAGACTATGTTGAGAATTAAAGGTCTGGAATCAGAAGTAAACGTTACTACTGCTGAAAATAGAGGAACATCCTCCAAGCCTGATGTTGATTCCTCTTCACAGAGTAAGAGTATTCCTCTTAAGAAGAACAAAGGGAAAGGGAAGAAGAAACCCACTGGAAAGAAAGGCAAGAAAAACGCTACAGGTAGAGGGAAGTGTTTCCACTGCAACGAAGAAGGGCACTGGAAGAGAAATTGCTCTCAGTACCTTGCTGAGAAGAGAGCATAGAAAGCTAAACAGGCAAACTAGTTCCTGAAGACCGCTCGCTCAGCTTGACCAGTGGGAGATGTTGATGATAATCTGACTTGCTTTTGTTATCTTATAAAGAACAAAATGTATATGTTTTTGTTGAAAATGAAATTTTCATTTTCAAAATTTATGTCTGATCTATATCATAGCAACTTTTGTTAAAAATCAAACTATTAAAAGTCATTTGCAAATATTCAGATATTTAAAAATGGCTAGAAATCAATTAAATCAAAGTGTAAAAAGTTCAAAGATTTCTAGATCTATTTAATAAAGAGTTATTGAATTAATGTTGTTAACAAGAGTTGTTAAGATAGATCAGATGTGTCTTATTCAAAAAGTTGAGAGTACCTCAATATAGTGGGAGTATGACTTTCTGGTCATTATTGAGAATAAGATGCATTCCCCATATAGTTTAATAAAAAGTACACTAACATGTTTACAATAATTCTCTCAGCTAAAGTGTTTGAGAATCACCTAGTAAGACTAGGAATACCAAGTAAATAACCTAGGACAAGTGGGAGAAATATCGGGTATGGGATTCCGAATGGTAAACCATGGGTATGGGATGCCCTTGTTTATTTTATTTCTAACACCCAACACATGGTTCCTTTTGGCTTCACACTTAGCCAAATTGCTCACTAGATAAGGCTTATCTTCAAACTACTCAAGGAAAATCTATTCATCACTTAGAAACTTCCTTCCCTTCATCATAGGATTTAACTTTCACTTAGTTAATTCCCTTAATTACCTACTTAAGTAGAGAAAATGGAAATCCAAGTTTCACAGAAAAGTTTACTGTGGTCTGTCAATCGTCGATCATGGGTGTAGGTCCATTCGTCGTGCAAAGCTGGCCTCCATTCGTCGATTGTGTTCATGAATCCGACTCTATGTGTAGATCTGGCCTTTGTTTGTCGATCTAGCCTCTTTTCATCAATCTAGCCTCCTTTCATCGATCCGGCCTCCGTTTGGCATTTAGGTCTCTTGTTCACCATGGTTGTTCGCGTGTCTATTGTGTTTGGGCCTCCGTTCGTCGCTCATGCAGATCCGGATCTGTCGTTCGTCTTCTTATTCGGTGTGCATTCGTCAGATCTGGTCGTGGTTTTTTCAGATCCATCATCCATTACTTTGATTTTGAGGTATGAAACACCTTCTCTTTTTTAGTAATTGATTCACACCTATACACCTATACATGAATACCCTTCTTCTTCACCAATAATGAGCAGAATGTATTCTCTAATATCTTTACTTTTTGTGAACTAGTTGATTGAGATGGATTTAACAGTTTTTTTTTTTTTTTTTTTTTTGGTGTTTTGTGCTTAGGAAACCCACTTTGAGATTGTATAATTTGTTAAGGTGAATACTGTGGTTGTAGATGACATGCTTTATTTTATGACCTTCAAGGCAAAGCCTAGTGGAATGCATTGTGACCGTGGGATAACATCTCAAGCTCGAGTGTTTAATGGCACTGAGGAAACAGAGGTGGATTCTTGTACGTTAGTACAATCTGGTCGATAATTCTTTGAACAATCTGGTTGATAAGTTTTTAGGCAAAGTGAAGTATGTACCCTGTGTTGAAGTAGATTTTATATCTTCAAAATCATATTCACTTCTTGTAGAGGATGAAATCTCTAGAAATAGAAAGCATCCCTTCTTCAGATGCCTCTGTGTGGAAAAAACAAACTGCTCAAGAAGCAATTGGCTTATTCTATTGAAGTCTGCATGTCTGTTTCTTTATGAAAACTAGAGTATGATAAGTGTATGACAATAGTTTTTGCTTTGATCTCGAACCCTCATTCATTTAGCCGAGTGTGTGTTACTCTTTTCTTGAACAGGCAGACCATCTTAGGCAACAAACTTTGAAGAGAATGTCTCACATCCTAAACACCAAAGAGGCAGTACAAGGCTTGCTCGCTTTGGACGAGTACTTCCACCGTCTTCACCTTTTTGTAAACGTTCGTTTTGTGTTCATAAGCTATATTTTCTCATCACCTAAAAACTTACATCAACGTTTTGTAGAGTTCATATCTTGCATTGGATGACCATTGTGGAAGCAAAGAAATTGTACTGAATGCATTTCTAGTATCACTTTCTGGTGAAGTTAAGATAATGGATGTGTTGTTGTTTCATCATTCAAGCTGAGTCGATCATATAGTGATTCCCATCATTGTCCTTTTTTTTTATTTTTATGTTTTCTTCTTAATGTAGGAAATCACGATTTCAGTTTGGTTCTTTTTGTTTTTTCTTTGTTGCATCTTAAACGCTCTTTAAAGTGATAAGGATAAAGACAAGCAAGTAACAAAATTTTGGCACATCATTATGAGTTTTCCTTCAAAACTTTTCTTAAGGACTTTGGTATGTTCTTTGAGTTCTTAATCATACTTGTCCAATTAATGCATCTGTCTTTTTGAGTTCTCATTTTAGATTTTGAGGATGTTAGCATATAGGGACTTAATGAATGACTCCTTTTATCTTAGGTTTTCAATCCCTCCAAATTATAGGTAGTGAATCTTAATTTTGAATTACAATTTGGTAAATTTTTTAGGTTGTAATTTAAGTTAAAAATTATTGATAAAATAGAAAATTATTAGGGTATGTTGATTGTTGGTTAATTTTCTAAAAATTCATCTTTAGTTTTAGAAAACCTAATACCAGTTTTCTAATTGTTTAAAAATTCCACTTTTAGATTACTTGAGTTGAGATTCTGTTTTTTTTATTTTTTATTTTACAACTGCATTTTATATTCTTTCATGTTTTTGCAGTTTTTCAATGCAGAGTATATTTGTTTATATGTAGTTCTTATGTTTCTTTCAGATTTATAATACCTGTTGCTGATAGTAAAGTAAACCATGTCCAGTCTCAGTTTAGGTTTGTTGCTATATTTTTTCATGCTCTACCATTAGCTGCTCTTTTCCATTATCTTTCTTCTATGAATTTATTTTTCTTTCTTCTGCCAATGACCTTACCATGTCAAATATTTACTAGCTGATTTTTTAATTTTTGAAAATAGCAAGTCACTCCAATTGGTGAACTTTTTTAGGAGTTTGCTTTTGCACTCTTTATATTATTCATTAAGGGTTTTCTCATCAAAAGGGGAAAAACGTTGGCCACCCTTTTAGGAATGAGAACGAAGTTCTTTGGCCACCCGATTTATCTAATCATTCTTTGTCTTGTGTGGCTTGAAAGGAAGGAATTTTTTTCAATAACAAAAATAATATTTTCAGTAACTTTTTAGAAACCCTCAATTTTATTGTCCAACTTGGTTGAAAATGAGGTAAATAAATGAAAAATTACATAAACCCTAGATTACATTAATGAGCTCTAAATTTATGTATATTTCATTGTGACTTTTCAGAGTTTCTAGATCTTCTTCATTTTATGCAAGGTGTATATATATGTATCGATTTATGAGCAGAAACTGTCTTTATCAATGGTACAACTACTGGGATTATGAGACAGCCACTAATGATGTTGCTTGTGAATTCAAAGACTCAAAATGTATTATGTATTAAGATTATATGCTTTATGTGCTTTTTTCTTTTTTTCTTTTTTTTTTTTTTTTTTTTTACAGATTCACATGGAAGATCCAAGTAATAACAGCAAAGATGACAGAAATATGATCCCACAAGATAAGAGTAGAAGTGTTGGATATAATGTTTTTTATTGTAGTTCTCTAGAAGTGTTACGGTATTGTAGGTAACTTTGTATTTAATTATGTAGTATAATATATTGTTGTGTCTATTGTTATATTTTAGGTTGGAGTTATGTGGATTTATAGGTGGAAGAGAAATATTATTAGCTTGTCATATACAGAACAAACATGCATATATTATAGTAGGCACGCATTATAGCAAATAATTTTTTTTGTATTTTTTAATAAAATATGATGACGGACATTTTCTGACACAAAACGAGACATTTAATGTCAGTTTTTAACTCTGGCCAACATTAAAATGAATTGAACATTTTAGAAAAATTAGGCATTTAAAAACTATCGAACAATTATTGAAAAAATTTGATAAAAAACCGACATAAAAGATGGTGTACAATGTCGATTTTCAATTGGCATTGAAGATAGTGTACAATGTCGATTTTCAACCAACGTTAAAGATAATTGGCATTGAAATTTTTGTCATATATAATGTCGATTTAAAACCGACATTAAAAACCTTTGTAACACAATCTTCAATGTCGGTTTATAACCGATATTGTACCCCTATAATGTCAGTTTTAAACCGATATTAAAGCCCAATTTTGTACTAGTGGATGGAATTAAGTTTCTTGAAGATGAGAATGATAAACTAAGTCTTTATCATGTGAAATGAATGCTGAATTGAATGATTTGAGGAATATAAATGAGAAATTTGAATCTTGTTCTTTGGAATTGAAAGATGAAATTGTTAGTTTGAAAGATAAAATTCTTATTTTGGAAAATAGCAATACATCTTTAGAAAAAGATAAATTTTCTCTTGTTGATAAAATTAAGTTTCTTGAATGTGACAATCATGAGGAAAATAATATTTTGCATATGTTTAAAGAAAAATAATTATTTGCTAATAAAAAGCTTGAAATTGCAAGTGTCTATTAAGAAATTCACTATAGGTGCTAAAAAGTTAGATAAAATTATTGACTTAGGTAAATCTTGTAATGATAATAAAGGATTTAGCTATATCGATAAAACTCCTTCGTCTAGTTCTAAAAGTATTTTTGTTAAAGTCACTCCTTGTATGTCTCAAAGTGTTTTATCTAATGTGCCTAAGTTGAATCTAAATATGTGTCAAAGCATGAAAAATCTAGAAGTATTTATGAAAAATCAAAATTTGTAACTAAAATCATATGTACTTATAATGTAAATTTTATGTCTCGACATGTAAATGCTAGAAATGTGCATGAAAAACCAAAATTTGTGTCTACATGTCATTATTGTGGAATTAGACCAAATTATTTTAAATTGAAAAATGCTCCTAGAAAGAATTTCTTGATTAGAAATAAGGTGCAAAATCAATTAGATAAAAAGAAAATTTTGCCTAATGTTGTATGTTATTCTTGTGGCAAAATTGGTCATAAAATTGATACTTGTTATTTGCCAAGAATGAATCCTAGTGATTTTGGAATTAAATTTAAATGGGTTCCAAAATCTGTGCTCACTAACATTAAAGGACTCAAGAAATTGGTACCAAAATCTTTTAGTTGGGCTTTTATTGTAGATATGATTTAAGAAGCAATTGTTGCTTGGATTTCAAATGAGTAACTAATTTAAATTTGAGTAACTTTTATGGCTTATTTGTATCCAACAAAGGAAATGACATATTTGGTAACTTTATATGTTTTATTGAATTGTTGAGATAAGTATTTCTATTGGTTTCTTTTGTGAAAATTTGATTTATTGAATAAGTTTAGAATGTTTGAAATTGACTTATCAAATTGCATTGATTATGAGATTTAATGTCATGAGTAATCTTTGTTTATATATCTATGTAACATTTGTCTTCATTGCTTATTATTTGGTTTTTTGGTCAATTAGATGTTTGCTTTATCTTTGTGTTTTCATAGAAAATTTTGAGCAAAAGGATATTGAATTTGAAATATGTTGCTTATCCTTGTTGAGAAATTGATATTTGAGCATGTTGTTTGGAAAAGTTGTTAAATTCCTTTTCTTACGGGGAGTAGTAATTGAATTGATTTACTTTCTTAATCCCTTTGGTAATTTACTCAAAGTTGGTGTAATTCTTGTTGATATTGTCACTATGTTTATATTGATTTGCTAATGTGACTTGGATATTAATTGGTATTATTATTTGCTTTTCAACATTTAGTACTTATCCTTATAATATTTTATATTTTGGTATTTTAATTTTACTTAGAATGATTTTATCTCCTTGGAATTTATTCATATTTCTTATTAGAAGGAGTGTTTGGTTTTAGGGGGAATTATACATTTTTATATTATGAAATTTATGTTTGAATGAAATTGATTCTCATATTTCTTTTATTGTTGTGTATCTCATTTATGCATATTGTCTATTCTTTTACGGAGAGTTATTGTATTTGGAGTAAAAATATGTTTTGAAATTTTACTTGATATTTCTAGTAAAAATATGTTTTGAAATTTTACTTGATATTTCTACCCTCAAGTTGAATTATGTGCTAAACGTCTTTTTGTCCCTTATTGAGGGGGAAGTGTTCAATTGATTTCAAAAGGGGGAGAACATGGTGAAATTGATCTTGGATAAATTAACTTGAGCTTGGTTGATTCTTTATGATGTCTCTTGAATGTATAATGTTGCTTGTTATATTTTCTTTTTCTTAGAAGGCATGTTAATATGAGAAGAAATATAAAAATTATGTGTTCATGATTTTAGGAGAAGCTTTCATGTCTTTATGTTATTTTTCTTAATTATCCTTTTTTAATTGATTTCAAAAGGGGGAGAGATAATAAGAAAAATGAAAGCATGATATTAGTGAAATATCTATCGTCTTCAAATGAATTGAAATTATGTATGAGTGTTAATTTTTATTCAAGTACATATTTCATATCATACACCTCTTTGGATTTTATTTTTCTTGTGTTGTTTGCCATCATAAAAAATGAGGAGATTGTTCGCTTTTTTATTTTAATTTATTAATTAATTAATGTTTCAATTATAACAAACCTGAATTTATTCACTAACAATTTTAATGTTTTGAATAGTCTATTGCATAGAGCTCGGAATAAGGATTTCAACGCAATTTCAATCACTCAAATCGGAGCTCAAATGAAGAATATATGATCGAAACAAGCTTATCGGAAAAATTCTAAGTTGATTACGTGGCAAATTTTATTTATCAAAGTAGACCAATTGAAAGGTGTCACTTGGAGCAATGGAAGAGTGACACATGGTGGATTTTTGTTTTTGGATTGGTTTTAAAAAGAAAATGAATTTAATATTATATAAGTTTGTGTGTAACGGTTAGTTTTGGACATATGGTGTGCATTTGTTTTTATTGAGTTTTAAAAAAATGATTTATATATATATGTATGTATGTATGTATATATATATATATATATATATATATTTGTCTAACGACTATTGATTTTTCTTTTTCAAGATTCAAGTCAAATTAATATGGTTTTCAACAATTTTTCCTCTTTATTTAAACTATCTTCTTTTCCAAATCATGACAACAATTTTACATTATGTTTCAATCCTCCATAACTCAAGGCCACCATTGTTAACCTTTCTCTAAGCTTCAATTTTCTTCTTTTTATCTAATTCTTGAGAGAGATGTTTTATGTATTGTGAGGATTTATTTTGTTGTGAGCTAAAATTTGTAAATCCACTGTTGTAGAGAGTTTGTCAAGTACACTCTTTATTTTTTTCAAACTTTTGTAGAGGTTGCTCTTGATCTTGAAAAAAGAATTATTGTAACAGTTTGATCCTTAAACGTGGAAAGGATCGGGTTTTTTCTTGCGTCCGAAAAAAGAACGTTGTATGGTTAAATTTTAAATCGTGGAAAGAGTCAAGTTTGTAGTGACATGCCCAAGAAGAGTTTGGGAAATGGATGTAGGCCATCGTGCTAAACCACTATAAAATCACGATGTCAATTTCTCTATCTCTCTCCTATTTAATTTTGTAATTAATTTATTATTATCATTTTTTTGCATGAAGTTAATTGCTATAATTTATTCTTGAAATTAATTGTTCACATTTGTCTATTTAAGTTGGTTGAATTTATCTTTGCATATTTATATTATCAACTTTATTATGAAAATTAATTTGGATGTTTAAATTTGTTAGTGTCAATTTATTGGTCATTTAAAATGAATGTATATGTATGAAACTATTGTTTAAATTACTTGTTTTTTCAAAAAGTATATTAATTTGTTTAATTGGATCCACATTGGAGAAAAATGTTCATTGGTTTTAATAAACCCTATTCAGATCCTACATATTTTATATCAGTGTCGGATCACATAGTAAAAAGGATTGATTGAGACTCCTTTTTATTTTAGTTTAAAGGTTGTCAATTGCTCTACGTCGTCTCAGACACATGGCGACAACGGTCAAAATTCTTGAGTTTTTTAGATGCACGGCATCAAGTGGAGAGATTTTGAACTAAAATAATGGACCAATTCTCTTAAAGGGGAACAAGGACATACCTCCTACCTAATGAATGTGATAAAAACCAAGGTACTCCTCACGTTCCAGTTGGACCAATTGAAGGAACTCTTATTCAAGAGTACCTACAAGCGGAAGCGGATCTTTCCAATTCATTGTGACAGAATTACCACATATACATTCAAAACATACTAATATGCATTCACAATGCTAAAGAGATCAAGATATCATACCAGATGAAGATTTCTTCTTCACAGCAAGTCTAAAAACCCAACCGTCTACCTCGAACAATCACCACTCGGACAGAAGGAAACGAGAAGACACCACCACTTAGAACCCTCAGTATTCTTGGAGTGAGAATCCAAAGTGTGGGCTTTGTTTGGATTTGGTAGAGGGAAGAAGGAAGAGAGACCATACACAACGATCAAGCAAGTGGGAGACGAGGTCATCTATCACATAGACAAGATGTTTGATCGTTTAGGTGAAGTATACGATCGTGTAGGAAAAAGTAAGCAATCGTCTAAACGATCGTGTAAGAAAAGGTAAACGATCGTATAAATGATCGTGCAGGAAAAGGGTGAGGGATCGTCCAAATGATCGTGTAGGAAATACAAAGCGATCATCTATATGATCTTTTAGTAAATATCGGGAGCTAAATGATCGTTTAGTTAATAGAGCGCGAAGGTGTAATCGGTAAGCAATCGCTTAGCAATATCGTATATGTAAGTGATCGTGCAGGCACTATCGTATAGGTACTGATTTTCTAAACGATAACACTATCTTTTTCACAATATCCACGCATCCATGCTCAACACACTATCAGCTATTTATACATCTCAAAGTGATTTTTCAATGCACTCATCCATTATTTTGAACAGAAGAAACGCCGTCTCATTTCCTTTATAACCATCCAATGAATGTGATCTTATCATATTCATAACATATAAATTAATATCATATATTAATTATAATATTTTTCTCTACTAGATATAAATCATATTTATATCCAATTTCCTCCAAATTAATATATCTCATACATAAAATTAATTATATCATACTTAATTAACTCGTTCAATTATATCATATATAATCGAACTCCCTCTTGTCAATTTGATCATTTCAAATTGACCCAAAAACTGATTCTCAACTTGTATCCAAGGTACCAAGGGGACCTTATGGACCTATGGCTTGAAGCTCCAATGGTGCGTGAATAGCTGACTAAACTCTTTAGTCACGATATCCACCATCCATTAACTGTCAGGCATTCTACTAAAGACCGACTGTTGAACTCTTCTTGCCATAGATATATTTCTATGTCCATTGGATATAACCAATCATCAGTACGATGACCTTTCACAGATGCTCGTAATTACAGCAGGCCAATTTATCGTTTTGCCCCTGTAATCACATCTTCCTCCTTAAGTACCACTGATGTAACGACCCGACCTTTTGAGTACTCTAATAAGAGTCGTTACTCATAATTACACAGGAAAATAAATTTCACTAAAATAATAAAGATAGTTTTCCAAAATAAATAACAAATAAGTAAAACCTTTGTTCAGGGCTCCTAAAATAATGAAGAAAAAAATAATTTAAACAAATAAAACTTTGACCAACATTGAGTTTCAAATCAAAACTTTTAAATAACTTGAAAACTTAAACTGAGCGGAAGCGATTTACATGTCCCATATGGCACGATCACAGGTCTCTCTCATCACCCGCTAGTCTGTTCCTATCATTACTTGAAAAATATAAATTAAGAAAGGTTGAGTATAAAATACTCAGTAAGTGATCCCATTATCGAGATCAGGCTATGTATCCACGAGCAAAGAAAGATAGCCCGTGGCTCATACAGCTACATCGGCTTTTTTATGATGAAAGGAAAACCAAAAGACGTACTATCTTGCCTTGAAACGCATGTCTAGAGGCCCGTAGGCACACCGTCAAACATGATAATAAGATGAACGTGAACCCGTCGACCCACGCATGTTTAGCGGCCCGTAGGCACACCGTCAAACATAATAATAACATGAACGTGAACCAATCAACTCACACATGTCTAGCGGCTCGTAGGCACACCATCAAACATGATAATAACATGAACTTAACCTGTCAGTTCACACATGTCTAGCGGCCTATAGGCACACCGTTAAAACATGAAATATGAAAATAAAAGTAACATGAACGTAAACTTTTCGGCTCACGCATGTCTAGCAGCCCGTAGGCACAACGTCAAACATGATAATAACATGAACGTTAACCTGTCGGTTCACGCATGTCTAGCGGCCCGTAGGCACATTGTCAAACATAATAATAACATGCGTCAAGGCGAGACAATAAACCGCTCTACTGGTCTATTCATGCATCACATACATAATATCATTACTTATTTGAAATTTTAACATGCTCATAATACTTGTAACTACCATGCAACTAGCAAAACATAATGTCAAACAAAATCATGCTCCAGAAGTAACTTGATAGGTCTAATCTAGGTCGCTTGGCACGAAGGCACCGGTAATAGTATCACTTACCTCAACTTGGTAAAAAAACGCAAAACAAAATCTCCTTAGAACTTCTTTAGCACACTTGAACCAACCTAGAGTTGTGGCTTGGTCCAAGAAAAATTACAATACTCGATTTAATTAGCCAATCGATCTTTACCAATTTTCTGCAAAATAAAATGGTCTCTAGTTTGATGGTCAATGCCTCAAAACTACCAAATCTTGAATCAAGATTTCGGCAAAGATCGGGCAAGTGGCGGCTAATGGCGCACCGGCTCATGGATACTATAGATAGGTAGCGGGTGTTGCCATCGGATGGCATAAATTATTTAGGCTAGCGGTTGGTAGCGAGGGTCTTGCATGAGGAGGGTTTGGGAAAGTGGGAGAGAAGGAGAATTTTTAGTTTTACAGGTTTTATTTAGCAGCAATTACAAACAAACCATAGCTTCAAATAATGATCCAACCGTTCAAAATAAAACTCTATATATTTCAAATAGTCTGACCAAATTTGAGCACGATCCAACGGTTCAAACTCCAGAAATAGACAATGTTATGGAAGCTGTCGCTAAAAAACCGAATTATTTTCTCCCCAGTTTTTGACCTCTTTTCACTCTCATTTGATTTCGAAAAAAAAATCTCCATTCTTTTATTTTTTTTTTTTTCAATTTTGAAAAGATAAATAAAATATTTTATCACAATATCTCCAAAATCTCCAAATATTTTATGAAATTTATAAATCAATTAACTTTTCAAATTATCTTAATTTAGGCTTCAAAAACCAAAATTAAAGGGCATAAAATTCATCAATTTGATACAAATTAAATCTTTCCAAATATTTAAATCAATTAAACCACATGAAATTAATTATCTCTTTAAATTTTTTTTTTTTTTAAGTTGGCCCTAAAATCCAAAATCAAAGGGAAGCAAAATTCAGTATTTTCAAAATAATCCGTTCGAATATCTAATAAATTAAATTCAATTTAATCAATAAAATTTTTTCAATTATTTCAATTTAACCTCAATTTTTCCAATGAAAGGGAAATTTGAACTCAATAATTTTAGATAATTAACTTAAATTTTCCTGAAATTTGGGATGTTACACCTGATCCCTCTAATGAACAATACAACATAGTCCTACTATGTGTGAACACCTCTCGGGCCATGAAAAGGTGTGTGGCGCCACATCGTTCAAGCCCCGGGATCAACCCTTAAGAGAGCAATCTATCTACTTACCCCTACTTTGGGGAATGAGTGAACTCCATCTTATGAAGCTGAGTTCTCAGCTCCCAAATCAGACGAATCCCCAAAATGGTAGGTTTGAGTCGGCATTCTGGCCACTCGCGCCCATGCAAATCAAAGGATCGTCCTCAATGGCAGGAGTTTTCAACTCACTCAGGATTGAGGTCATGTTACCTATGGTCATCCTAATGAAGTGAAGTCTCAATCATGAACGGTGTTATATAACGAGACGTTAACACTTCGTGGATAGGTCTTATACAAACTCTTTGTATAGGACACCCCGCTCACATGTCCCCTACACGAATGATCAAGCTCAGATCATCTATGACGAGTCACAACACTTGTGACCATTCCACAAAGCGGGTCGCATCCATAGCATTACCAGGATAAGATTTCCCTCCTATATCCATATACTACAGACTATTTTTGTTGTCACTTAAGACATGATCCACTTGTATGTCACTACATACATGCTTAAGTTACATAAAGATAACCAGGGATATTAAGTTTATTGGTTTGTGGTAAAATAAAAAAACATCTAAATGTGCAAAGTCAAGTAGTGAAGTAAATGTTATTTATATTATACATCACAAGTGTTCGTACAAAGTTGTTTACAAACTACATGACACGAGACTTTAGGGCACAAACCCCAACACCAATTACAAGATCTAAGGTAGCAAAGATTCAACAATCATTTATTCTTCATGTACAAGATTGGATAGGGTCGGTTCATCCTCTATTTTATGTGAAAAATGTTGATCTAATAGACGACGGACCATTTTGGAGTGGAACATGGAGTAGACATTAAGTTTCCATGAGTTCAAGCACTTTGAAGAATTTTTATATTTAAGATCACAAATATTTTATTGTAATTTCAGCTTTGATTTTATTTCTATGACTAGTCAAAGATGGAGGCTATTATTAATAATGGTACATTAAAGATGGTGGTTGGAAGATAGTGGATGGAAGATGAAGAACTCTTAGAGTGTATGTTCAATTCCAAGATTACTTGCATGTTCATTTGTGTATCTTTTCATCTCCCTATCATTAATTGCTAACAACTAGTCAAATCTGAAATTGTTGAACTTCCTTCTTATCTTTCATTTTATTTCTCCATGCAAACGGCAGAATTTGATTTTGTGCCCTTCAATAAAGTTTTAGATCATCATTGTATCTTGAATTGTTAAGAAGAGCATTTTATCAAATTCCTTGTGTAAAACCCTTGTATTTACACTTCCTTTTATGTGTTCAATTTCATTCCCGAAAAAAACAAATTGTATTGTGCTTTCCCTTAGTTTGTTCTTTTCATTGTTTTCTTGTTCTTTTTATGGTTATTTTCATAATTATCTTGTCTTGCTTATATCGAATAGCTCTCTATTTCAAGAATTGTTTGTTGAAGCCTACCTAATATCATAATTCAGCCACCTTCCCAAATAGCTTACCTTTTTGTGTACAAACACGAGTGTTCCCAAGTGAAAAAAAAATAGTGAATTGCTTTTAAATATTACTATGAGTCAAGGAGAGGGAGATCATGTGGAGATTATTGAAGCTCGGTATAAAGAAGCACAAGTTGGTGTTACAACTCGATTGACCCAAGTAGTTGAATCCTTGATGGATCAGGTAACTAGGATGGAAAGAGCTTTGAGGAATCCTCAACAAAGAGAGGGTTACAATGAAGGAGTTGAAAATAAAGAAGATGATGATAATGAAACTCTTTTAGTTGGGCAAAACCCAAGGGTAATGATAGTGTTAGGCCAAGGTAGAGGAAGATGAAGGAGAAGGGAAAGAAAGGGAGTACCTAAATGAGAGAGGAGAGGAAAGAGGAATCGGAGGAGTGAAGCTTACAATTACTACCTTTCATGGGACTACGAATCCAGAGGAGTATTTGTAATATTAGAGTAAAATCGAGCTTGTTTTTTATTGCCACAATTTTAGCGAGAAAAGGAAAATGAAGCTTGTTGTAGCTGAATTTGTTGATTATGCAAGTGTATAGTGGACATCCTTGAAACTCGAATGGAGAAAGAATTACGAAGAGCCAATTGAAACATGAGTTAAAGGCCCTAATGAGAAAAAAAGTACATTCCTAAGCACTACATTAGAGAACTCAAGCAAAAGCTTTATTCTTTGTAGCAAGCATCCAAATGTGTGGATGATTATTATAAGGAAATGAAAACCCTTATGAATAGAGCAAGCATTAATAAAGATGAGAAGGATACAATGACTAGATTTCTTGGAGGAATGAATCGAGAATTAGCCAATCAAGTGACAGGAAAATTTACTTCGACATGAAAGAATTGTTACACCTTGCTGTCAAAATTGAATGGCAATTAGCTTGGGAGAAGTTACACAACAAGATGTATGCTTCTTCTAAATCTACTTCTATTTCTACTAACACTTGGCAAAAGAATGAAAATACTGGAAAAGTTGATTTCAAGCCTGGGAAAAATTTGAGTTTGACAAGAAGGATAAGGCTGAGAGCTCCAAGGGCAAGGAAAAGTTGGAGGGATTCAAGGAGGTTCGAGAAAAAAATAGAGATATCAAATGTTGAAAATGTCAAGGAGTTGGTCATATTAGTCATGGTTGTCCAAACAAGCTAACCATGATCATAAAAAATGGAGAAGTTGTCCTCGATAAAGAAGAAAGTGACCAAGATGAGCTAATTAAAGAAAAAGTTGAAGAGAGTGAGGGCGAACTAGAAGATGGGAGTAGATTGACACTTGTTACAAGGAGACTTCTTAGCACTCAAGTTAAGGAGAATGATATCAAAGACCAAAGAGATAATTTTTTCTACACTAGGTGTTTAGTTAATGGGACTCCTTGTGGTTTTGTTATCCACAATGGAAGTTGCACCAATGTCGTAAGTATATTTATGGTCAAACAATTGTAAATTCCGACTCAACACTATCCTAAGCCTTACAAGCTTCAATGGCTCAATGATAGTAGAACACTGAGGGTAGTTTCTCAAGTTTTAATTTCTTTTACCTTGGGAAAGTATAAAGATGAAGTTCTTTGTGATGTGTTACCTATGCATGCTGGAGATATATTACTTGGTCGGCCTTGGCAATTTGATAAGAAAGTCTTGTATGATGGATACTTGAATAGGTATTCTTTTACAAAAGATGGGAGAAAAACAACTCTTGTATCTTTGTATTCTAAAGATGTATTTTCTGATCAATTGAAGTTAGAGAAAAAAAAGAAAAGAGTTTGAAGAAAAAGAGTTGAGAGAAAAAAAGAGGTGAGTGAAAAATTCGAAAAAAATCGATGAGAAAAAAAGAGTGGAGAGAAGAAAACTGAAAAAAATAATGAAATTGAAAGAAAAGAAAGTGAGTTGTTTGGAAAAAGTGGGAGAAGTGAGAAGGGCAATATTTTTCCAAAAATCAATTTTTGTACTTATGTACAAGGAAGGATATTTAGCCTCTAATGTTAACAAGTTGTCTTTGCCTAGTGTTTTTCAATCTCTTTTGCAGGAATTTGAAGATGTGTTTCAAGATGAAGCTCCTAAAGGACTACCACCTACTAGAGGTATTGAGCATAAAATGGATTTCATTTCTGGGGTTATCATTCAAAATAGGCCAGCCTATAGAGCAAATCCGACTGAGACAAAGGAAATTCAGAGGCAAGTGGAGGAGCTCATGGAGAAAGGCTATGTTCAAGAAAGCTTGAGCCCATGTTCTGTACCGGTCTTATTGGTGCCAAAGAAGGATGGGACTTGGTGCATGTGTGTGGATTGTAAAGCCATCAACAAAATCACTGTAAAGTATCGTCATCCTATTCCTAGGCTAGATGATATGTTTGATGAGTTGCATGGTTCATGTTTATTCATAAAGATTGATTTGAAATATGGATATCATCAAATTAGAATGCATGAAGGAGATGAATGGAAAATAGTTTTCAAACCTAAATTTGGATTGTATGGATGGCTTGTTATGCCTTTTGGTTTAACTAATGCTCCTAGTATATTTATGCGTCTAATGAATCATGTTCGAAGAGAATTTTTGGGAAATTTTTTTGTTATTTATTTTGATGATATTTTGATTTTTTCAAAGGCTTTGTTTGAACATGAGAAGCATGTTAGGACTATCTTGATTACACATAGAAAAGAGAGGCTCTATGCTAATTTAGATAAGTGTAGTTTTTGCTTGGAAAAATTTAACTTTCTTGGCTTCATAGTTGGCAAAAATGGAGTAGAAGTAGATGAAGAGAAAGTTAAGGAAATTAAAGAATGACCAACACCCAAAAATGCAAGTGAGGTTAGAAGTTTTCATGGTCTAGCTAGTTTCTATAGGAGATTCATAAAGGATTTTAGTACCATAGCTGCGCCATTGAATGATTTAGTGAAAAAGCATGTTGTCTTTGAACGGGTGAAACACATGAAAAATATTTTAATGAACTTAAGGATAAGTTAACCAATGCACCATTACTTGCCCTGCCTAATTTTGATAAGACCTTTGAAATTGAGTGTAATGCAAGTGGTTTGGGCATATGTGCTGTATTGATCAAGATGGGGAGCCCTTAATATATTTTAGTGAAAACTAAGTGGGGCAACTTTAAACTATCCTACCTATGATAAAGAATTATTCTCTTTAGTTCGTGCTTTGCAGGTATGGTGACACTACTTATGGCCAAGAGTGTTTGTGATCCATACTGATCATGAAAGCTTGAAGCATCTTAACGGTCAAAGAAAATTGAATCATAGGCATGCAAAGTGGGTTAAATTTATTGAAACATTTCCCTATGTGATCAAATATAAGCAAGGTAAGAAAAATGTGGTGGTTAATGCTTTGTCAAGAAGGTACAATCTCTTTACATCTCTTAATGCAAAAATTCTTGGATTTGAGTATGTTAAGGAATTATATAGAGATGACATTGATTTTGGAATAATTTATTCATCTTGTCTTGATGGAAAAGTTATAGATGATTACTATGCTTTTCATGAATTTTTGTTCAAGAAAAGTAAGTTTTGTGTTCCTAAATGTTTTGTAAGAGACTTGCTTGTGAAAGAAGCCCATGGGGGTGGATTGATGGGGCATTTCGAGATTCATAAAGCCTATGATATGTTGCATGAGCACTTCTTTTGGTCTAAAATGAAGCAGGATATGCATAAGGTCTATACTCAATGTTTTAAATGCAAAGAGGCTAAATCTAGATCACAACCAAATGGATTGTATACTCCTTTGCATGTGTCGATGAACCTTGGACTAACATATCTATGGATTTTGTTCTTGGTTTGCCTAGGACTAAGAAGGGTAAAGATAGTATTTTGTTGTTGTGGATAGATTTAGTAAAATGGCACATTTTATAAAATGTAACAAAACTGATGACGCTAAGCACGTGGCTGACTTGTTCTTTAGAGAAGTGGTAAGGTTATATGGAATTCCTTGAACAATTGTTAGTGATAGAGATATTAAGTTTTTAAGCCACGTTTGGAAAGTGTTGTAGGATAAGTTGGAAACAAAGTTGTTGTTTTTTACTACTTATCATCCTCAATCTGATGGACAAAGTGAGGTAGTAAATAGAACATTAGGTGCTTAATTTAGAGCCATTATTTCAAAGAATATTAAGTCTTGGGAAGACTCTTTGCCATTTGTTGAATTTGCATATAATAGGATAATTCATAGTACAACTCATTGTTCTTCTTTTGAAATTGTTTATGGATTCAATCCACTTACTCCCTCTTAATTTGCTTCCTATTCCTTCTAACGATTTTGTGAGTGATGCGGCCACAAATAAGGCAGAATTGATCAAAATCTTGCACAAGGAAGTGAAAGAGATGATTGAAAAAAATAACTCCAAAGTTGCTTCAAAAATTAACAAAGGAAGAAGGGAACTCATTTTTAAACCGGGTGATTGGGTTTGGGTACATTTTTTAAAGGAGCGATTTCCATCTCAAAGGAAGACAAAGTTACATCCAAGAGGGGATGATCCTTTTCAAGTTCTTGAAAGAATTAACAACAATGCATACAAGATGATCTTCTAGGAGAATTTTTGGTCAGTTCTACATTTAATGTTGCTGACTTGAGTCGTTGCAATGTAGGTGATGAATTTCCTGATTCGAGGACAAATCCTTTTGAAGAGGGGAAGATGATAAGAACCAAGGTACTCCTCATGTTCCGGTTAGACCAATTACAAGATCCAAGGCAGCAAAGATTCAACAATCATTTATTTTTCATGTACAAGATTGGACAGGGTCAGTTCATCCTCTATTTTATGTGAAAAATGTTGATCCCATAGACGACGGACCATTTGGAGTATTGAAGGTCAATGTTTGCTCTGTTGAAGTGGAACATGGAGTAGACATTAAGTTTCTATGACTTCAAGCACTTTGAAGAATTTTTATATTTAAGATCAAGACAATTTATTGTAATTTCAGCTTTAATTTTATTTCTATGACTAGTCAAAAATGGAGGTTGTCACTAATGATGTTACATTAAAAATGATGGATGGAAGATAGTGTTTGGAAGATGAAAAACTCTTTTAATATTTTATTTTGACTTTCTACCTTACATTAAATAGGTTTAGATCTCTACAAGGCTATAAAAATTCTTCTCTCCATCCATTTGTAATCAGAATTTGATAAATGAAATTTGAGATCTCATATTTGAGACTATTCCCTTAGAATTTTTGCAATTTTTGTGATAGAATGCATGTGAGTCATTCAATCTAACCTTGAGCAAGTTGATTGTGGAGTGACTCAATCTAGAACAAGATTTCTGGTTGCTATTTTTGCTATAAGACTTGATACAATTTTATAGCCATTCGTCGTAATAAAAGTATTGGATATTTTACAAGAATACATATTACACTTTTTGTGGCTAGAATATTAGATAACGACCTAAAAAAGTTACATGATATTTATCCACTCTAAACACAAGTCATTCTAATTTTCTTTGTCCCATGGGTTTGAACTATCTATAATTTAAATGTTTGAAATAATTAATGGTATGTATTTGAATTATGTAGGATAAATTAATATTTGGACGTTGGACTATGTATGTATTTGTTTACCAATTTTGTAAATATGAATCATAATTAAAGAATACATATATGAAAATAGTATTAATAATTGTTTAATGTTTTTAATAAATTTGAAAACTCTTATGTTTAATATTGTAATATGGATTTGTTTTACCATCTTTTGTTGGGAAAAAATTATATACTAATTAACTAAATGGTAAGAAAACAAAGGGACGGAATCATAAAATAAATTTATATTATTTAATATATAATTCAATTAACTAATCAACTCAAATAAAATAAATATATTATAAATATAATGATTATAAATTTCTATTAGATGTTCGTGTTTAGTGTCTATGGACCATGTATCATGCTCCCATTTTCCAAAGTGTTATGCATGTGTCTTGCCAAATTCCCTATAAATAGTGGCATTTTGTGGGTTCTGGAAAACACACATTGGGAAAATTCCATGAAAATTGAAGAAAATGAAGAATTTAGAGAAATTTGTTATTTTATATTTTGCTATTTTTTTATATATATTATGTTTAATTTATTTTAATATTTATTTATATTATATTATATTATATTTATTTTAATATTATATTTTATTGGTATCTATGTTCCTGTTGTGCTCCTCAAGTTCACAACATGTTATCAACATGAGCTCCTATAAAACTCGCTAAAGATAGGTCCTAAAGGTATGTCAAATTTTCTCTCTTCGTTATAATTAATAAATTAAATGTTGTTTTATATATTTGATAGATATTAAATTTCTAATATAAATATAATATTTTGTAATAGTGTTACTATGAAAATATTATAAAATTAGAATTTGTAACATTTGATATTAATGGTAATAAATATTTTCCATCAGTGCTATGCCAAAATACACCTAGATGCCATTAAAATGTGATCATCAAAAAATAATTTTTCTCCCTAAAGTTCGTCATAAATGGATGCATTTGAGGCCCCAAAATTTAAATCAATATAATAGGGAAGACATTTTTCTACATTTCAGATATGCTTCTGCAGTAGCAATATCGAGAGAAAGGTTTTAAGCAGTATTCTAAACTAATTTCATGTCTTCTCATGGCCAAACAAAATAACGAATTATTAATGAAAAATCATGAATTCGACCAATCGGAATGACACCATTCCCTGAAGTAAGTTCTAAGAATTTTAATAATAATCATGGTTGAAGTCATGGTTATGATTGAGATTGTAATCGTGGCAGAGGAAGAAATAATTATCATTTTTGTGGTGGTTGTTTTAATCATTAAAATTTCAAAAGAACCACACAAAATGATGATCATAAGGGAAAAGCTCCACAAGATAAAAGTTCAAAAATTGTTGAAAATAAATGCTTCTGATGTGGAATGATTGGACATTGGTCACGTACCTGTCATACGGTAAAACACTTAGTTGATCTCTATCAAGCATCCCTGAAGGAAAAGGAGAAAGCAAATTTTGCATACTAAAGTGGTGACATATTTGCCCCATCCCATATGACAAATTTGGATGTGGTAGATTTCTTTGAATCTCCTAAAGAGAAAATCGGAAGAATCGATGGAACATCAAGTGTTTTTTATTCATCTCCATGTTTTTTTCTTCTCTTAGTAGATGTTAACCTTTGTATATTCTAAATGTTGTTTTTCTTATTGTAATTATTTTCTTTTAATGAAGAAGCCCGAATCATTTCCATATGTTCGGTGACTAAAAAATGAGTAAAGAAGATCTATGTCTGGCAAACAGTGCAACTACACATACAATACTTACAAATAAAAAATATTTTTTTCAAACTGATAATGCTAGAAACAAAAGTCAATACGATATGAGGTTTTGTAAACCTAATTGAAGGCTTTGGAAAAGCAAATATTATTTTGCCTAGAGGAACAAAATTTATAATTGACAATGCATTTTTCTCTATTCAATCAAAGAGAAATCTACTTAGTTTTAAAAATATACGTTGCAATAATTACCATATTGAGACTAATAGAAAGAACAATATGGAGTATCTTTATATCATATCTACTGTCGCATATGAAATGTATACTGGAAAAGTTGTTTGTTTTATCTTCTGGGTTATATTATACTCATATACCAGTAATTGAAACATGTGCAACAATGAACCTGAAGTTCATGGATCAAGACATATTTACAATTTGGCATGACCGATTGGGTCATCTAGGATCTATAACGATGAGAAGAATTATTGAGAATTCAAATGGACATCTATTGAAGAGCCAAAAGATTCTTCAATCTAATGAATTATCATATGATGCTTGCTCTCAAAGAAAATTGATAATTAGACCATCACCAGCTAAAGTGGGCATTGAATCACCTGCATTTTTAGAACAAATTCATGGTAATATATGTGAACCTATTAACCCACCAAGTGGACCATTTAGATATTTTATGGTATTAATAGATGCATTCAGTAGATGGTCACACGTGTGCTTATTATCAAGTCAAAATCTTGCATTTTCAAGATTACTTGCTCAAATAATTAAGTTAAGAGCACAATTTCTTGATTATACATTTAAGATCATTCGTCTTGATAACGCTGGTGAATTTACATCCCAAGCTTTTGATATTGGGATAAGTGTTGAACATCCTGTAGCTCATGTTCATACACAAAATGGTTTAGCATAATCATTCATAAAACGTTTGCAGTTAATTGCTAGACCATTAAGTATGAGAGCTAAGCTTCCTACATCTATATGGGGACATGCTATTTTGCATGTAGTGTCACTTGTACGCATTAGGTCAGTATCCTATCATAAATACTCACCATTATAATTAGCTTATGGCTATGAGCCCGATATTTCCCATCTGAGAATTTTTTTTAATGTGAAGTATATGTTCCAATTGCTTCATCACAACGTACTAAGATGGGTCCTCAAAGAAGGTTAGGAATATATATTATATATGATTCTCCATCAATTATTAAATATCTTGAACCCTTGACGGGTGATATAATTACTGCACTGCTGATGATCATTTTAACGAGACAAATTTTCCAACATTAAGGGAAGGAATTAAGAAGTTGGAAAAAGAAATTACATGGAGTACATCGTTAATGTCTTATTTAGATCCCCGTACAAATAAATGTGAACTTAAAGTTCAGAAGATAATTCATTTGCAAAATATAGTAAATCAGTTACCAAATACATTTATAGATGCAAAAAAAGTAACTAAGTCACATATACCAGCTACAAATGTTCCATCGAAAATTGATATTCCAACACACTAAGTTGTCACTAATGAGTCTAGAACACGCCAGAAGCGTAGTAGACCAGTGGGTTCCAAAGATAAAAATCCTCAAAAAAAAAAGATAAATAAATAGATAAAAAGATTTGATTGAGGATATAAATACCCATGAAGAAATCCTTGACATGACTAGTGACGACGGTGAAATACCTAAAGATAATAATGAGATTTCAATAAACTATGTCATGACAGGAAAAAAATAGAATCGAACTAATGTAGTTGTTGACAACATTTCTACGTATAATGTTGCTCTTGATATTATATCTGAAAGTGAGGATCCTGAACCAAAATCTATTGAAGAATGTCGACATAAAAAAGATTGACTTCAATGGAAAGAAGCAATCGAGGCAGAGTTAAACTTATTTTCAAAACGTCAAGTTTTTTACCAGCAGTCCGAACACCAAAAGGTGTCAAACCTATGGCATACAAATGGGTATTTATGAGAAAAATAAATGAAAATAATGTGGTCACAAGATATAAATCAAAACTAGTTGCACAAGGTTTCTCACAAAGACCTAATATTGGCTATGAGGAGACATATTCTCCAATGGTGGATGCAATTACACTAAGATATTTAATTGGTCTGACTGTATATGAAAATCTGGACATACATCTTATGGATGTAGTCGCAGCATATTTATATGGATCTCTTGATAATGATATTTATATGAGAATCCCAAAAGAATTTAAGGTACCTAAAACATATTAATCAAATTCTCGAGAATTGTATTCAATAAAGTTATAGAGATCATTATATGGATTGAAACAATCAAGACGAATGTGGTACAATTTCATGAGTGGATATTCGTTGAAAGAAGGATATCAAAATAATTCAATATGTCCGTGTATTTTTATAAAGAAATCACAGTCAGAATTTGCTATTATAACTATATATGTTGATGACTTAAATATAATTTGGACTCCTAAAGAGCTTTTAAAGACAATAAAATATCTTAAGAAATAATTTGAGATGAAAGATCTCGAAAGAATAAAATTTTGTCTTGGCTTGCAAATTGAGCATTTAGTATATCGGATATTTGTTTATCAGTCAACTTATACAGGAAAAGTTTTGAAAAGTTTCTATATGAACAAAATACATCCATTGAACATTCCAATGGAAGTTCGTTCAGTAGATGTGAAGAAAGATATATTTCGACCTTGAGATGATAATGAAGAACTTCTTGGTCCTAAAGTACCGTATCTTAGTGCAATTGGTGCACTTATGTATCTTGCTAATAATACAAGACCAGATATTGCATTTTCAGTAAATTTATTAGCAAGATATAGTTATCCAACAAAAAGACATTGGAACAAAATTAAATATATACCCTGTTATCTCTAAGGAATGATTGATATAAACATTATATTCAAATAGATCGAATTTTGATATGGTTGGTTGTGCAGATTATGGATATTTATCTGATCCACACAAAGTTAGATCTCAAACAGGTTATCTATTCACATGTGGATGAACTATCGTATCGTGGCGGTCAGTGAAATAGACCATAGCGGCTACTTCCTCAAATCATGCTAAAATTTTTGCAATTCACAGGGCTAGTCGATAATGTGTATGGCTAAGTTCAATGACTCAACACATTCACGGAACATGTGGTTTGTCTTCTAGTAAAAATCTTCCAACGATATTATATGAAGACAACATAGTATACATATCCCAAATTAAAGGAGGATATATTAAAGGAGATAGAACAAAGTATATTTCATCAAGGATTTTCTACACTCATGATCTTGAAGAAAATGATGATATCATTATACAACAAATTTGTTCGAAAGATAACCTGGCAGACTTATTTACAAAAGAATTACCTATCACAATCTTTGAAAAATTTGTTCACAACATTGGAATACGGCGACTCAGAAATCTCAAGTGATGTTTTCATGAGGGGAAGTAAATATATTTTTTATGAGTATAAATTATATGATACCTGTACTCTTTTCCCTTCACTAGGATTTTTTTCCCATTGGATTTTTTCCTAGTAATATATATAACGGGCATCTAAGAGGGAGTATTATAAATATTATGATAATAGATGCCCATTAAATGCTCATGCTTAGTGTCCATCGACCATGTGTCATGCCCCATTTTCCAAAGTGTTATCCATGTGTCTCAATATTACATTTTATTAGTGTCCATGTAATTCACCTCCTACTTGCCAAATTGCCTATAAATAGTGGTATTTTGTGGGTTTTGGAAGACACGCATTGGGCAAATTCCATGAAAATTGGAGAAAGTCGAGAATTTATATAAATTTCTTATTTTATATTTTGTTAATTTATTTTATTTTGTTTATTTATATATCATGTTTAATTTATTTTAATATTTATTTATTTTATTATTATATTATATTATATTTATTTTAATATTATATTTTACTAGTATCTGTGTTCTTGTTGTACTCCTCAAATTCACAATAAAACAAATACGTCTACATTAAATATTAATTAAACGTAATAGTGATAATTAAATATTTTAATTTAATTACTAAAAATAATTAAATTAATTAGAATAATAAAATTGTATATTTAAGAATTTGTACTTAAGATAATATAAAATATTAATTTTAAATGTATAAGTTTAAATTTTAATAAGGTATAATATATTCATATTTAGTTACTAATTAAAATAATTAATAAAGATTAATTAATGTTAACGTATTAATTAATTAGATTAAATTTTTACTATTCATCTCCTAGATATAAAACTTTTACATATATGGAGACTAGAGAGCATTAGAAAAAAAATCCGCACGATAGATTCTTAAGTCTTCTAAATAATAATATCATAGATAATTAAAAGGCCTAATTAAACACAGTTTTAGAAGTGTAAAAACTTATTTAACATTTTTTAAAATCCATTATTTAAAAAAGACTAGAATTTAGACACCAATTTTGTAATATAACCTATAAAAATTTAATAAAAAAACATTAATATTTTAAAAAAATAAATAAAAGAGAAACCATGTAGGCCCATTTTGTGCGACTAAAAAAATAAGCTCAAACATTCAACATATTCAACAGTTGTTCATATTTCTTTATCTTTTACAGTTTGCTATTGTAACTATTTGTATCAAAAAATTTGTATAAATACTCATCATTTATAAATTCGTACTAACAATATACAAAGCTTCAAGAAAGCTTGAAATCTGTAAAAAGAAAAGCTATGACTTAACTCTTGAATAAAATCTCCTCTCCTTCCCGTGGATGTAGACATCATTTGTCGAACCACGTATATCTTCATGTGGATCTCTTCTTTCTCTTTTCTTCTATAAGATTGCATGTTCTTCATCGCCATCGTTTACACAGCAATCGCTCGAAACAAATAGAAAGAAAGATTAGGGTTAGAGAAGTTCTGCAAAAATCGATAGAGAGAACGAGAGAGAGAAAGAAATTAATTTTGCTAAAATCCCATCAGAATAAAGATAGTCATTCACTTCCATCACGCAAAAGTCATGGGGTTTTCCACGTGGAGCACATCAACTAGTGGACAAAGGAGGTCCAAATTTTCTATCAAACCAATTTAATTGAGATAAAACAACTTGGGTTCACAATTTTGGATCAACAAACAGGTCCTACAATTCATCATTTAGGCTTAATAGATCACAATCACAAAAAAGTAGGCCCAACACATCGGGATTTTTGGCCTTATTCATTCTATAAATACAACAACTTCATAAATAAAATCACTAAAATTGATCAAATACCAAAAAATTGTCCAAAAAAACACTTAGCCCTGTTCACATGATGATGAGTAACACCATTTTACTCATATGGATTCCATCTCTAATCTTGCTCTTATCTTCTCTGTTGTTTTTCAAAACGAAGACAGATCAAAAGAACAAGAAGATTGTCGTTCCTCCTCCAAGCCCTCCAAAGCTTCCTTTCTTGGGTCATTTACATCTGATTATTGCCTCTCTTCCCCATCGCTCTTTTCATAACCTTTCAAAGAAATACGGTCCTGTAATGCTCCTTAAACTCGGCTCTGTACCAACCATCATAATATCCTCTGCCTGGGCTGCAAGACAATTATTCAAACTTCACGATTTGCTTCTTGTAGCCGGCCGCCTTTATCCGGTACCAGACGATCGTCGTACAACTATCTCGACATAGGTTTCTCTCCATATGGTGATCATTGGAGGGAAGTTCGAAAAATTTGTGTTCTTGAGCTGTTCAGTGTTAAAAGAGTACAATCTTTTCAGCTAATAAGAGAACAAGAGGTGGGTTTGTTTTTAAATTCTATTTCTCATTTTGCAGCTAGTGGCACTCCTGTTGATTTGAGCCAGAAATCGTATTCGCTTACTGCAAATATTATAACTCGGATTGCTTTTGGGAAGAGCTTTCGAGGGGGGCGAATTAGGTAATGAGAATTTTCATGCTGTTGTTCGTAGAGCAATAGCGGTGTTGGGGAGTTTCTCTGCCACTGATTTCTTTCCTAATGTTGGTTGGATTGTTGATTGGCTAATTGGTGTTCGTGGAAGATTCGAGAAGAGCTTTGTTGAGATGGATACTTTTTTTCAACGTGTTATTGATGATCGAATCAATAACTTTGGGACAACTTGTTCGCAAAATGAAGAAAATGTTATTGATGTTTTGTTGAAGATTGAGAGAGAACAATCTCAATTTGATGCTCTGCAACTCACTAGAGATTGCATCAAGGCACTTATCATGGTGAACTCAACTACTCATCAACTCCTACTTGTTAACTTAGGCATATATATATAGATTCAATTTGATCCCTATTTTGAGTTTACTTTTTCATTTGGTCTCATCTTCTGAAGATTTTCCATTTTTTTCTTTCTTAAAGAAAGATTGAAATCTAGGAGACGGATTGAATTGAAAATAAATACCCCATTAATAGGGACTAAAAATATATTCTCCTTTCTTCTCCTAATTATTAAATGAACATGTTTTTTTTCCATAAAAAATCTTTTAATGTCCATTTAAATTTTAGACTCTCATATCATATAAAATAAAACATGGGTTATATGCCAAACTCAATTGACAATTAAAAGAGTAATCCCATTTTTCTTAGTAAAATTGTGAATTTCTTTTTATGTGGGATCCTCACACTAATCGTGTGTTTCAGGACATATTCATAGCTGGAGTTGACACAGGAGCAGGTGTCATTGTTTGGGCAATGGCAGATCTAGCTAGGAATCCAAGGGTAATGAAAAAGGTACAAGATGAAATTAGAAACTACATACAAGATCAAGATCAAGTGAAAGAAAATGAACTCGAAAAGCTTGAATATCTTAAAATGGTGGTGAAAGAAGTTCTAAGATTACACATTCCAGTCCCACTTCTCCTTCCTAGAGAAACCATGTCACATTTCAAACTCGATGGTTACGATATTGACCCCAAATCTCATCTCTATGTCAATGCATGGCAATTGGGCGAGATCCAAATTACTGGATTAACCTAAAAGAATTCTTGCCTGAGAGATTTATGGGAAACGATGTAGATTACAGAGGACAAAATTTTGAGTTATTACCATTTGGAGCTGGTCGGAGAAGTTGTCCAGGGATGAACATGGCGGTCGTTGCGGTGGAGTTAACATTGGCTAATCTATTGCTTCGTTTTGATTGGAAATTACCAGATGGAATGAAAGAAGAAGATGTAGACATGGAAGAGGATGTTGGTCTGACTGTTACTAAGAAATCACCTCTTAAACTTGTTCCACTCAACTTCTCAAGAGTTTAGGTCATAGTTTTTAGTACATTCATGTTATCAAGTGGATGGAAAATTATTCTATTATAATAAAAGAAAATACTTTAAGTTACAGGCTACATTTATTTCTTTTGTAGATCACACCAAATTATGTAATCATAATTTGTCACGTGTCAAATTTTTCTTACTTCTTTTTTAAATATTTTATTTCATTGTTAATGTATGTGATGAGAGTAATGCATAAGAATAGGTGCATCTTGGAGTGTACTTAAGTATTGTCCCTATAATAATATTATTATTTAAATGTTTATTTGACTGATTATGCTAGAGGAATAATAAAATTATACATTAACATGTAGCTTAAGCTAATAAAAAGGTATCCGGATTACTTGATAAAAGAAAAGGCCTACCAAGAAAATTCAAATGGAGAGTGCATAATTGACATGTATTAAACTGAATTATTTGGTCTTCTTTTTGTCTAGGTAATTTACTCAATCATGTCAGAACATTCGTGTCAGAATCAAATTTATTTCTTCAATCAATTGTCGTTTCATAACATAGAAATATTAATTAGACAAACTTACTTATTGACCCGTACATTATGCTGATAATTATTATGGGACAATTATAAGATCGAAGAACACAAAAGGAGATGGACACAAACAAATAAACGTGTCGATGTCCTTAGATTTTTTCGTTTGATGCAATTACACATCTTAGCTCTCAATAAGTTAGTTCACGCAACTTGTGGCCGTGGGAGGAAGATAATAACTATATTGGCTTATTTCTCATTTTGTAACATCACATTACCATCTTCCCTAACGAATTATGATTCAAATCGCACTAATAAAAAATTTAATTTGAAAGAGATAGATGGTGTTTTTGAAACTCTAGGCTTATCAATTCAACATCATAAATCTAATCTTTTTAGTAAGTCAAAATTAAGAAATATATATCTGAGTAATTATGTTAAATGATAAAATTATTGAAAATATTTTTAAATATAGTAAAATGTTACGGTCTATCTGTCTATCAACATCTATCAATTAACATCAATCTGTCTATCGATGTTTATTACAATCCGTCACTGATAGACAACAACATGTTATTGTATTTGTAAATAAGTTGGCTTCTTTTGCTATATTTGAAAACAACCTAGTAAGAAGTTATTGTTAAGTAAAAACATAAAGAATCTGCTCTCAACAATCCGTTGTCGTCCAGCGGTTAGGATATCTGGCTTTCACCCAGGAGACCCGGGTTCGATTCCCGGCAACGGAAGTTTTTTTTTAATCTAATTATTGTTACCTCAGTTCCCATTGAGAACTGGTTCGACTCAGGAATCAGTAGAGATGGCTGGAAATTTTGGCTTTGATCCTCACCTACTGCTTGTCGGGAAGGTACATCTTGACATTGATCGCCTTCCAAGAGTTTGCAATCTTCAAAACTCTTAGGTATTTCGTTTATATGATTCAGCAAAAGTTTTAGTAATCTTGCCTTTTATTTATATCATTTACGAATTAGAGTTTGCAAATTATGTTCTGTTGCTATTCCCTAATTTTTGCAGACATACAATTTCCAATTTAATCTGATTCAAGTTCCTGTACTTTCTAAATTTGACATGAATCTCAAGCTTTCATGTGAAGAATATCCCAAAATTTGCTCTGGTGTATGAGCTTTTCTTCCATTGTCACTTGCCATTTTCCTGTCAAAGTGGTTCGAAAGATTTGCAAGTATGAGCACGACCAAACTTTTCCTTTTACTCGTCCCAGGACATTTTTCTACCATCCCAGGACAACTTCCAATCGAAGTGTTATCTTTAGTCAATACTGATATGTATAGTTCTTGATTAAGATGTAAATACTACAATAAAGAAGATTGATCAAGATTTGAAATCTCCAATTTCTGTTGCTGAAAATGATTATTTTGTGAATTTTGTCGCAAGAAATTTTCTACTGATTTTGCAATTTTATTTGTGGACATATGTAGGTGTTTTCTCTGTGTATAGACCTCGGAAATTGCAGCCTTGATCATCAACCAAATCATTAAAATTCAATACCAACAAAACCAAAATGTTTAACCTTGATCAGATGATGCATAACCTTTCCATTGGGGTGGTTTCTCTGTTCTTGCTGTTGGTTTTGTTTTTCCTACTGCTTCTTAAAACAAAGACACACAACAAGAAACTTCCTCCAGGCCCTCCAAAGCTTCCTCTGTTGGGTCACTTGCACCTTATTGGGTCCCTCCCCCATCGCTCATTGTGGAAACTTTCAAGAAAATATGGCCCCATTATGCTCCTAAAACTCGTTTCTGTTCCAACCCTCGTAATCTCCTCTGCGGAAGCTGCCAGAGAGGTGTTACAAGTGCATGATCTTGCTTGTTGCAGTCGACCTCTCTTAGCCGCTAGTGCGAGATTTTCATACAACTTCTTAGACATAGGTTTATCTCCATATAGTGATCATTGGAAGGAAGTTCGGAAGATTTGCGTTCTTGAGCTCTTCAACGCTCGGCGAGTGCAGTCGTTTCACTTAATCAGAGAAGAAGAAGTGGCTCTGCTGTTAAAGTCAATCGCTCAATCTTCATCTCTTGCAATGCCAGTTGATCTGAGTGAGGAATCATATACTCTCACTGCAAATATAATAACACGGATAGCTTTTGGGAAGAGGTTTAGAGGGGGTGGACTAGATAATGGAAATTTCCAGCGGCTTATCCGTAGAGCAATAGCAGCATTAGGAAGTTTCTCCATGACTGACTTCTTTCCTTGTGTGGGTTGGATTATTGATCGACTCAGTGGCGTTAATGGGAGGCTGGAGAAGAGCTTTGCTGAGCTGGATGCTTTTTTCCAACAAGTAGTCGAAGGGGCTTCTCAGAATGAACAAAATATTGTTGATGTTTTATTGGAAATGGAGAGAGATCACTCTGAACTCGATGATGCCTTAAAACTAACTACAGATTGCATCAAGGCAATTATCATGGTAAGCTCAACTTTTCTTTTCTTTTTTTTATTATCACTGCAAGTCAAGTAAGGTTAATTGAATGAAGCATACATATCATATAGCTAATAAGCTCATTTTGGTAATCATTTCATTTTTTGTTTTAATTTTTGAAAATGAAGTTTTTAAACATCCCTTCCATTTCTACCTATGTTTGCAAAAACCGAGCTAAGTTATAAAACTAAAAGAAATAGCTTTTAAAATTTGTTATTGTTTTTGGAATTTGACTACTTTTCTTAAGAAAGATGCGAACCATGGTAAAAAAATTGAAAGAAAATAGGCTTACTTTTCTAAAACCAAATAGTTACCAACACACCACCTCTTGAAAAGCTAAGCTTTTATTTTTCTCATAGGGTATTTGTGCTTTAATTAGGATATATTTATAGCGGGAGTGAACCCTGGAGCAGTCACCATTATTTGGGTAATGGCAGAGCTAGTTAAGCATCCACGGGTAATGAAGAAGCTACAAGATGAGATCAGAAGCTGCATAAAAGAAGATCTAGTGAAGGAGAGCCACCTTGAGAAACTTCAATATCTAAAAATGGTGGTGAAAGAGGTTCTAAGGTTACATCCGCCTGCCTCACTTCTACTCCCAAGAGAAACCATTTCTCATTTTAAGCTCAAGGGTTACGATATTGATCCCAAAACTCATCTTCATGTCAATGTATGGGCAATCGGGCGAGATCCAAATTATTGGACTCGTCCAGAAGAATTCTTACCTGAAAGATTTGTAGGAAATAATATTGATTACAAAGGACAGAATTTCGAGTTAGTACCATTTGGAGCTGGTCGAAGAATTTGTCCTGGTATGAACATGGGGATTGTTACGATGGAGCTGGCATTGGCTAATCTATTGCTAAAATTTAATTGGAAATTGCCAGATGGGATTAAAGAAGAAGATTTGGACATGGAAGAAGATGCTGGTCTAACCGTTGCAAAGAAATCACCTCTAAAACTTATTCCAATTTCCTATTGACCTTAGCTTCGCTCATGAATAAACTTTTGTTGCTGTACAAATTGAAGTATTGTAAATTACAAATTTAGTCAACAGAGCTTTTATAGTTTAAAAAACAAAAACAAAAACAAAACTATGAATTTATTAAGTTTTTAAACATTATAAAGTTTCGATGATGTCTCTATTTTTCTAAAAACAAAAATTAGTAAATACCTACATTGATGATATACTACTTATTGGAGTAACAAGTTATTTGAATTTTGTCTTAATCGATGTTTTCTTCCTTTCCTCTATAGGTTGTGAAGTGTAGAGTACTTGATTAATTATCATGAATTGGACTCGGGATAAATAAAAAGTTCGGATTTGATAAAAGACTAAAAGAGAATTGGTTCAATCCAGGGTAGTTATCTACTTAGGATTTAATTTCCTCGACACCTAAATGTTGGAGAGGGTCAGGCGGATTGCTCAATGAGATTAGACGAGGTATGTGTAAGTTGATTTGAATACACGAATATTATAAAAATCGTAGAGCACTTGATTCAATTTCAATCATGTTATTAGATGTGCCTTATTTGTATTGAAGGCACTGTCAAAAAAAAAAATCTCAGAATGCCAAGTCTTTGTTACATTTTATCCCTTGGAGACCGAATACAAAAGAGTTTGTTTAGTCGGAATTCAGCTATTTTATGCAAATCCTTCAAATGACCAGAAGATTCAAGAAAGGGAAAAAAGAAATGAACAACCAAATTCCACCAGATGATCAGAAGCAAAAGCATGACACAGCGTTTAGAAGTTGAGGTCTCAATGTTTTGTTCTACAGTTACTTCTGATTAGAACCCCACCAGGAGGGCCACCAAAAATCAATTTGCAATCACCACGCAACCAATAAGAGTATCGTAGCAGAGTACCAAAATTAGACCTGGCCCTGAAAATCCCTTTTAAATCAAGCTGGATCCCATTCGTCTCCAATTGCTTCTGCAGCCTTTGCCTTTCCAAAATGGGTAGCCTTACTTGACTGGTTACCATATGAATATTAATCAACATTGATTCTTCTTTGTATGCTGAGAAAGGTGCTATGAATTGTGTGGCAATAAGTGTGTTCCCAGAGTAAAGATACAAGATCATTGAGCTGAAATCCACACTAACTTTCTTGTTTGGATTTGTGAAATTTGCTAGCAAATTCACATCTGCATTTAGCAGATACCCCATGTCGAGATACGCTGCGTTTAGATTGGCTGTAGATATGTCGAACCGTGGGCTTTTTGGGCGGAAAATGAGGTATACAATAAGGACTACTAATCCTCCAACAATTACAAGCACCCAGAAGATTGCACAAAAGACTGCTCCAAACCACATAAATGGATTAGTTTGACGGGGTAGAGGCATATGCAGCATGTTGTTTGGTTGATTTCTTCTGTTGTTATCATCAACAACATCATTCCGTCGATCCCGAAAATCAGATGGGTCTTGAATTTGCACTCTAGGACGTGATTGTTGCACATTTTGGTCAGGTGATTTTAAGCCTGGCTCTACATATGGAACTTGATGCTGCTGCTTTTTCTTCAAACGTGGTGCTTTCCCAGATAAGTCTTGAGGTTGTCGCTGCGGTGGTTCGCGATGGTCGGAGCGTGGTGGCGATTGAGTAGGCGGCGGTGGATATGGGTTTTGGCGATTTTTCTTCAAACGTGGTGCCTTACCAGTGGTAGGTCGTTGCTCTGCCGCTGGCCATGGAGTGGTTGGCTCGGAATATGGGTCTGGATCGGGCTGTGGCGGATCAGCAGGGTCTTGAGGCTGTAATGGGGCTTGTTGAGGACGGCGGTCGGGCTGCAGTGGCCGCCGGAAATGAGGGTTGGTTTCAGGACGATTCATGTTGGGAAGGAGTAAGTGTGCAGCAGAAATGGAAGGGGACAGAATGGAGATGAGTGGAAAATTGATGTTAAGCCCATAAGAAGCTTGCTTTGGTAAAGAGAATGACTTGAGTAAAACTTCAAGAATGATTTGTGGAAAGGCAAAGTATCAAACACAAGCCAAGCATGAGAGGCAACTTATCTTTAGGCCCCAATGCCTTTACGCTTATGGCCTAGCTCGTCCTGTACATATGCCTAAATTTTCTAGGATCAAATCTAAGAAGATGAAGCTGGTTGACGGCCATGGCGATCAGTTTCAGATATCAAAATCAAGAGTATATATCTAAATTAATTCAATTCTGCTCAAATTGGCATCTATTTCGCATGGATAAATGATAATGTTTTTATTATTAGACAATAGACAGATTGCATGTGGTGCTTTTAGAAAAATCCAATACTCTTAATACTTTCAATATGATTAAATTTCGTCTTTTAAAGTAATCACTGACCTAATATAGAAGTGCATTTTTTTTAGTTCGTTTTGCAAATTGAAGCGAAGGCAAGGTATCTTTCATATTGAATCCATCTTTCTCAATTGGATTTCTATATTTTCTGTCTTGCCCACTCTGTATAGAATTATACCAATGGAACTTGATGAGGAATTTTAATGAATTCAATTCATGGATTTTCATTGCAATTACATAATACCTAGATACTTTATGAACTATGTATTACATACACAAATACAAATATAGATTTTTTTCGTGCAAAATTTTAACTATACAGAGATATACCTCAACACAAGTTCCCTTGAACAAGATGGGAAAGAAAAATGGTAACAATGTGCAACCCAGATTTAACGTGTTTAGAGCAAGAAAGGGCCTCAACTTTGATCTCATTTCACAACTGCATTGCCGTTCATAAATTTTATCATCAATGTAATGATGAAATACAATCCTCGATCCCCGATCCCTTTGTTTTCGATGCCAGGTAATGCTTTCCCACCTACTTTGGAGGAAAAAATACGTAAGAGCAAATATATTACAAGTACAATTTTTGCTTTCACAGAAAGAAAGTGAATGAAGAATAACCCATGGAAAAATGATACAACACCATCATGTCATGCAACGTCCTAAAAATAGAATGCTCCTTCCATTATATAACTCTATTTCCGTCATATAACTAGGTCTCATAAGGTAATCATTTGGTTTTTGGATTTTAAAATTAGTGTTTTACACAATTTTTTTTATCATTGTTTTCATATTGTCTATGTAAACTTTTTACCCAAGTTCTTGCCAAATTCCGAAAACAAATATTATTCCATAAACAAATATAAGTTTTTCAAAAACTACTTTTTTTAGTTAGTAAAATTTGCCTTTGATTTTGAAAACACTCCTAAAATTTAAACAACACATACTCCATAGAAACCAATAGATGAAAGTGGTGTTTGTAAGCTTAATTTTCAAAAACATAAAATCCAAAATTCAAATGGTTACCAAATGGACCCTAAAATAATCGACATTCTATAGAGAAAAATATACATTACATAGTTAATAATGCTTTGTGTCAACAAGCTTCTATCTAATAAATAACAATGAAATTACCTGACTTCTGTAATGATCACGAGCCCCGAGATGCGGCGATGATAGAAGGAATTTGGACACTGTCAGGGTAATTTCTGCAAGACAGGTGCAATGCAGTAAAGCTATGCACCTCCATGTCTGTGGTATAAATATAACTCAACCCCTCCAGGAAACTCCAATGGATTAAATGGAAGTATATGCAAGCATGGAATGGAGCACCAGAAGTCAAAGAGCTGGTCCAAGTCTTCAAGAAAGGAAGATCGAATCTGTTATGATTACATATAAACTTTAGATTCCATATTAGCTGTTCTTCAATGAACGTGAAATATAAACCTTCATAGCAGAAAAATACCCCAGCGATTTTACAAGTTCAAAAACATGGCGTTAAATAGGCTCAAGTGCATATGAAGAAAATGAAGTAGCTAACCTTGCAATTGCCGAAGGATCTCCCGTTGATACCACAGATGAACAGTCGCATCAAAATATGATTTATATCTTTAAGAGGCCCATTTGGTTCCTGCGCAAATAATTTTGTTTAACTGAATCAAATCTTGTATCATTCTTCTACCCAGAAGTTCTTTTCAGTAGCATTAAGAAATATAGGAATGTGAATAAAGCTTGCAAGAATGGGTTTTGACTTATGATGCTAGCCCACTTGACTCTTAATAATAATTTGATATACAGAGACAACATGAAACGTTCAGGTTTTGACAAGTTCACTGAACATCCCTCTTCAAGTCTTCATTCTAAATACCACCAATTAACTAGCAAAAATCCAGTTACCATGTCATGAAAAGCTAAAGTACTTTTCTTTAACCTGGTTATACCTAAAGGTACTTTTCTGTAATCAAAGAACATTGAAATGTGATGAGTCTGAGGAAAAGGTAGAATTACATACAAAGAGATAGAAGAACGTTAAAATTAAGAAGACAAACAAATGTTAAAAATAAGATTAAGAAGAAGAAGATAGATTTCACATAGATAAAGGAGTTCAAGAAAAAGCTCAAGGCTTCGGCAAATTTTTGAACCACCCCCCCCCCCCCCCCCCCCCCCGGCAATGTCTCAACAAGCCACTAGGCATCTATTATGCAATAAAAAGTTGAATGAAACAACATTCAGGCAAAGAAAGGTGACCATAGCTCCATACATTTGATGATGATGATCCAAACTTCTTAAACCGTACAAAATTTGTCAGCTCAAATTTTTATCAACATACACATAGAATCAAGCAACATAATATTTAAGAATTGGGAGCAACTTTGAAAACATGGCGACTAAGACAAAGAAAATAGGAAGGATAGAGTACAAACTAGTTCCATAGTTAACCAGCATCCCTTGACTGAATGGCATTAATGAGAGTCTCAGATGCAAATCTGTCAAGTGTATAGCCCTTCTCCATCATCTGATCCCAGACCTGACAAGCTAAAGAAAGTTTCTTTTCTCGTAAAAGTCCTCTAATTATCAGTTTGAAAGTTACCTCATCAGGATAGCATCCTCTAATTTGCATTTCCTCATACAGTAACATGGCCTTACTAACTTTGAAGGCCTTGCAAAGTCCACTTATAAGTGCATTATAAGAAACCACATCGGGGGAGATTCCTATCTCTATCATGTCATGAAAGACACCTTGGGCCATCTCAATTTTCCCTGTCTTACAAAGGTAATTTACAACCGTTGTATAAAATATGTGATCAGGTAACAGAACTGTCTCCGTCATTTTTTGAAGAAGTTTCTTCGCTATATGGGAGCTACCTTCTCTAAGAAATGCTTTTATAAGAGTAGCAAACGTTCCCACATCTGGAGTAACATCTTTCCGGCCCATTTCCTCAAACAGCTTGTATGCTTTTCTAGTTGCCAATGCTTTGCATAATGCACCTATCACAGTATTGTATGAAACGGTATCACACAACCCTTTTTCCCACATTTTATTCATCAATTTATATGCCTTATCCAATCTATTAGCTTTGCAAAGACCCTTAAGAAATTGATTGTAACTATACACATCAGGCTCCATTCCTATCCTCTCCATCTTTTTCATAGACTTTCCTGCCACTTCTAACATCAGCCCATCACAAAAGAAATTCAGCAAAATATTGTAAGTAACTAAATCCGGCTCGCAGCCATTTTTACTCATGAATGACTTGATGGCCAGTGCCTTGGAAATCCGGCCAGCCTTACAAAACCCGCTCATCAAAGAATTAAAAATCAAGTTGTTGAACTTCATCTGACCCTTCATTTCACCAACCGTAAGCTCATAGGCTAAATCAACCTTCCCACCATCGCAGAGCCCAACAACGAGGGCTGTACAGGCTTTCATGTCCGGACTAATCCCCTTATTAACCATACAACGCCAAAACTCGACAGCTTTGTCATATTGTTTGGCTTTGCACAATCTATCAATTATTATAGTGTATGTTACAACATCAGGTTCCCTTCCTTTCGCAACCATTTCGTCAAAAAACTCTAGAGCCAATTCTAAAAAGTTCTCTCGGAATAAGAGATTCAAATATATATTAAATGCCCAAATGTCAGGAAGATAGCCAAGTTTATACATATCTTCTAAGAGCCTTCCTATGAGCCCGAAATTCTTAATTTCACATAAAGCAGAAATGAACCTGGAATAAGTAAATGGGGTAAGAGAAAAACCTTTTGGTATCATTATCGAGTAATAGCTTTCGGCCAAATCGAAACGTGAGCGGCTAATCAAAACACCAATGAAGCGATTGTAGTCTCTGCTAGTTACAGGGCAACTGGATTGAGTCATCTCATCGAATATCCGCACGGCTTCATCAACTAGACCAACCTTGACGCACTTGGTGATACTAGCTCGAAAGACGAGGTGGTTTGCGCCAAGTCTGTGATACATATCAGACAGAATGCATGTCAAGAGGTCGGAATGCTAAAGCGAAACAATGCTGAAGCACTCCCATGAATCCATTCGAGGGGAATTTGCAGATGCTCCAAACTGTTTGACTGTTCAGTGAAAGAGAAGTGAACGATGAGTTGCAGAATGATGGAGGAACCTGGCGATGGCGGAGAGGGAGCTTAAGGAGTGCCTGAGCAATTGACATTCACAAAGAATGGGTCTTTGTTTCGGGCCTCAACGCATTTTGGTGGACTATATGGATCCAACTTTTGGGCCCATTACATTTAGGTGGCCTGTAGTCATTAATGGGCTCCAAAATTTTAGACATTTTGGTGCATTGTAGTCTACTAATGGAGTCCAATTAACTTTGGTTTATTTTGGTCTTTTATCTTTTTAAAATATTTATTGGACTGACTAGATAAATAGAAAAATTTAAGTTTTTATTTGGATAAATAGCAAAAACCTTTTAAAATTGTAAAAACAACGGATTATAAAACTAGAAAATAATGATTAACAATTATCAAAACTATCCCCACGTGGAATTCTAAACGTGTGAGAGTTTCAAAACTGTTTGAAAACAACAAAAAACACTTGACACTTAACAAACGTCAAGAAACACAGACAATTGACATGTTTGAAATTTCAAGAATATGAGCATTCTTGACAAGGAAAAAACGTCATGAAATTATGTGAACTTGACATTTAAAAAAGTCAAGAAACACAAATATTCTACCTAGACAACTATCACACACTAAACAATGCATTCTAACAAAGTGTCTAATCCATGTGTACAAGAAATAAGCTGCTTTCTTCAATACAACCTTGCTCCTAAAAAGTAAACTTACTGTAGTAGGAATACAAGATTGAAAGGAATCGAAATCTTGGAAATCAACAATTTCAGTGTTGCCCTCATAAGATTGGGAAGAATGGTCAATGTCTGCTAATTCGTTATTCAAATATAGTGTATTTCCAGTATTTAAGACAACAGATGAGGCGTGGTCAACCACTACACATAAATCAATTTGGGGAACTCTGATAATTTGACATCAACCACAAAAGATATTTATCTTCCACAATCCTAATAAGATTCAAATTGGCATAACTAATCTGGTACATTGTCAAATGACATATAGTTAATTCACCGGAGGGAAGAAGTTTACATTGGATATATTCCAAAAAAATTGTTGGAACCATGGATTTGATGGAATATGCGTCACAAAATTTCGAAAATCAAGTAGTGAGAATTCTCTTCCCATCGACCATCAAAGAGGAGTCTAATCCGTTGTAAAGTCATAGCAAAAAAAAAGTAGCTTGTTAAAGAAACCACAACAAAACCTAAATCAATGAGCACTTTGTGTGAGTAACAAAAGTTATAATCATTTTTTTATGAAGTGATATTTCTTTTTCCAAATCGTTAAAATAATAGCAAAAACATTACATAAAACTAATTTATTAAGAATTTGAGAAATATACATCTAATTTATTAAGAATGTATATAAAGAATTATGAAAAACAATTCAAAAAGTTGGATAAAATTAAATACGTATAAAGTAATGAAAAACAATTCAAAGATTTGAATAAAATATATGGATAAAATAAAAGTTCAACAATATATGGATATTTAAAATATAATTTGGTAGAAAAATCTGGATATTTAATTAATGTGAGATTAATTCGAAAAATTGTCAAACATAATCTAAAATAATAATAAAATGTGAAGATTATATTAGCTACATGAGCAAAATTAGGAGAGGAGTTGTTATTAAGAAATATTAGCAATTAGCTTGTATACATAACTCGACCCTGTGTTTATTATACAATTGTCTAGTATTCGTAGTTTCATCAACCAAACTAGACAAGAGCAAATAAGAGACTTAAGAATTTGTGGCATGTGCATGTTACGTGAATTGTCATAAATCTTATTCAGTTTTGTCATTTTTCAGAACGAAACCTTAAATTTTGTCGGGCGTTCCAATTCCCCATATTTATTTTGTTTCTATAAGATTATGAACAAATTATTTTGGTATCTTAAAAATAAAATAAAAATGAAAATAAATTTATGAAAAAATTCACTTTTTAAAATTACATGGATCAAAACTGACATTTTAAAAGAATAGGATCAAGATGAACATAATTTGAAAGTAATGGATATGGAATATATTAAGGTGAACCAACCTAATAAAACTCTCAGCATCACAATATGTTTCAATTATAGAGTTGTTAGTTAAATTATCATATCTAATCTCTTTGATATTCAGTGGTAATTATTTTTTCTTCTCTTGCATATTTTACTTGCGCACTACTTAGAATATGTGTTGGGAGTAATTCGGTAAAATCACTTTGGTAATTTTTAAAATCACTTTGAAACATGCTCTTAATTACTAAAATCAATTTTGATGATGTGCAAATTGCATTCAAAAGTAAAAAAAAAATAAATATTAAATTGATTTTTGTGATTCAAGGCATGTTCGAAGGATCTTAACAATTTCAAAATCACCCCAAAACATAAACTTAAGATGTGCTTGGGAGTGATAGTTGGAGTAATGATATTGGAAAAAGTGATTAATTGATTTTATAAAATTGATTTTTAAATAATTAAATTATATGTTTGTTTCCAAACTTTTTAAAATGATTTTCAAATATTTAAAAGTGATTTTGAATTATTGTGTTTGTTTCTAGAAGTGAATTTAGAGTTACCCAATTACTCAAAATTTTATTTTCTATTTGAGAAATAATTATGGTAAATATATATTTCTATTTATTTTATTAGTTACATTCTTATATGCATGGTTGATATTCCTGTCTCTTATACACATCTAGATGTGTATAAGAGACAGATGACATGCAGTTTCTGTCATCTTTTATTTCAATAGTTAAATTAAAAAAATGATTTCACAAATAGCTAGCCAACAATATTTTAACAAAAACTGAATTAGATGGCCGTTTTGAGTTTGATTCTCGATTAATCACTTAACAAAAATCACCTATCAATTAATTCGTCCAAAATCAATTTGAAATGATTTTAGATTTTTCTAAAATCAACTTTAGCTCAAGCTTACCATCATTTTAGAAAAAAAATAATTTTGGCAAGAGAAAAAGTGATTTTGACCATCTCAAAATCACTCTCATACATATTTTTAAGACTCCATTTTGATTGATGTTACAAATGTCAAAAGTGATTATGAGATAGCTTTTTACTGTTTTTAGTGTTTAATAAAATTGATAAATACATAAATTTAATTAAAACAAAATTTTCTCCTACATTGATTAGTAAACAAAAAAAATGTAAATATTTTCTTTTAATAATTAGATTATTATGGCTTGCCAATAAACTATTCTAAAAGTATAAGGTTTTTCCTTACCAACAAATAAAGGTATGAAAAATTTGAATCTCTGACTTAAAAAAGAATACACGTTTTAACAATTCAAGTTACAACTGACATCTATCATTATCTCATACTAAATTTCATTGACTTTCTTTTTCTAAAATATGGACAAGTAGCCAAAGAACTAGATGGAAGTGAATGGACTAAAGATGAAGGAAGTTGAATGAGAAGGAATGAAGAAGGGCTGAGAGTCAAATTTGCACTTGTTATTGTGTGGAGCAGTGGGTTTCCTCTGTCACTTTACATTTGAACAATGGCTACCACTGTGTCTGTACCATTCAAATTGCCACCATATTTCCCACTTGTTATTGCTTTGATTTCTCTTTTGGGCCGTCTGTCTTACCCACATGGCCCAATACTACCTTTGGGCCCAATGTCTCCACAAACTGCCCATTTCAGGGCCCATCTCTTTCCCATTAAATGCATCATATGTAACTTCCAACTCCCTTCTCATAAACTATCATAAACAACTCACTTGTTTTCTGAGTTTGAGTGCCATCAAGATTTAAAATATGGATGCCCATAAAAATGTCGAAGTTCCAATTTTATAGAAATATCGATATCGATAAAAATTTTAAAGATTATGAAAATTGATGGAATTTATTGTAGTTAGTCAATGAAACTTTGATTGTAGTTTATTTAGACTACAATTAACCATTTTTAATCATTGTTTCTATAAAGTAAGACAATATTTAGACGTATGTTGTAAATGTTTATATAAATGTCTATTTGAGAGCATAAATTTAAAAAAGAAATATAAATAATATAAAATCATATAAATTTGAAGTTGAAGGTCCAATTTTTACAACTACGATAAGTTTATGGGTGTCCAATTTTAATACTTATATAAATTTAAGTGCTCAATTTTTACCATTGAAAATTTAAGGATTGTAATTATAATTATCATTATATTTTATATGAGTGGTTTTTGTAATTTTTTCATAAGAAAATTTTTGGATCAAAAGAATATTTAAATAGATTTATCTTCTTCTTTTTTTTTCTGAAAACATTTAAATATTTTTTTAGAACGATTTAAATAGATTTCTTAAGAGCATAGTCAAAGTTCCTTGAATGTACAAAAATGGCCCTAACCCTCAATCATCAAACAAGCTGTTGATTAATATGCATTTAATCTATTTGGGTATCTATTATTATAAAGGTTTTCCAAAAATGGCAAGATAATGAAGTTAGATAAATGGATATCAATTATATTTTAAGATGGGAGATTTAGTCAAACAAAATTTCTTTGTTTATTTGATATTTGGCATCTTCTTCATACCCTATTAGAAGACCTACAATTACTTTTCATCATTTTCAATTCAACATTTCACATCAACCTTTAACAAGAAGGTTAATAAATATATACACACAATTCATTTTATAAAGGTAACATCTTTGTAATTCTAACCCTTTAGTCGAGTATGTATGTTATGTGTCAGTTGAGTTATGCCTCCTTTTATTTTATATCATTTCAAAATTATTTTATTTCTTAAAGAATATAATAAAATAACACTTGAGTTTTTACAAAAACAATATTTTAACCCTTAAACTTTAATTTATAACAATTTAGTCTTTAATACTTTAGAATTAATAAAATTTAGTTCATATCATGAAAAAATATTGTTAAATTTTAATTAGATAACTTATCTAGTAAATAGATAAATTAACACAGATACATGTATTTATAAACTAAATTCCACGGATTAAATTGTCACAAAAGAGTGCTAAATCAAACAAAAAAAAATTTGAATATTCTGGGTATAAAATTTTTTAACTTTTTGTTTAGTGTAAAGTTGCATTCAGCATCTAGTTTCATTACAAACACTTCTTTAAATTCAATTAACTAGTCACATCCCCTTTGAATGTCATTTAGGTCCCACTTAATATATATTTTGTTTTTAAAAATTAAGTCTATAGACATTTTTTTACCTCTAAATTTATTCTCTTGTTATCTATTTTTATCACTACTTTAAAAAATCAAACCAAAATTTGAAAACTAAAAAAAGTAGCTTTTATTTATTTATTTATTTTAATTTAGAATTTGACTAAGAATTTAACGATTGTACTTAAGATATATACAAATCATGGTAAAAAATAGAAAGAAATAGACTTAATTTTAAAAAACTAAAGATAAAAAATAAAATGATTATCGAACAGAGTCTAAATGTAAGTATTAGATTTGAAATATTTCTAGAAGTTTTATGAACGTTGTCTAAAAACAATTAGGATTTTGTTAACATTTTCATTTGTGACATTAAAAAATGACCAAACACAAAAGAGACAAGGGAAATCCAATGGTATGGTCTACAGTGTGTGAAACTTATTATTGTTTTTTTTTTTTGGGTATTTCAATTTCAAAAGTAATGCTATTCAAAGAAGTAGCTCTCGTCCATGGAAAAGTATGCATGGAAAAATATATATATATATATATTGGATGGTCAAAAAACAACGGGAAAAAATAAGTGCCCCTAATATCATATTATTTATTAAGCGTTGGGACATCTGTATTTTGACTATGGTCTATGGACTCATTATTCAAATTATTCCTATTGTTTTATTTTATTTATTCGATATAATTTAATTTATTATTCAATCTACGTCTTGAAAAGTATATGTGAAAGTAATTAGATAAAAACGATGCCTTCGTAAATATGTAATCGAATGTCAAGTTTTTGACAAAATAAAATATTGTGTGCTTTTTGAACATGACGTGAACTTGTGAAGTGTTATAACTGATTTTGTGGGAATTTTTTTTTACTCCAATTTTGTTTCTACGTTGCTTTCAAATAAAGGAAAATAAGTTAACTTATTTATAAATATAGCAGAATTTCAATGATAAACAGTAATATTTTGCTATATTTGAAAATATCTTCAACAATTTTACTATTTAAAACAATTATCTTGATTTTTAAGGGTTTAAAATGTCATACTTTTACTTGTAAATTTTAAGATTAATTTTCATTTGATTCCTAAATTTCAAAATGTTGCATTATTATTATTTTTTTTAATTTAGTTTTCACTTAGTTCTGATGCTCACTTTAGTTTTTGGTATGAGCTTTTGGTTAATTAAGTCAAAACAATTATGCTGTGAGATTTTTAATTAATTTCGACGGAGATGGAAAATTAGTAAAAATCAAATTAATTAGAATTGTAACGACCTAAATTTCTAATATGTTTCTAGGACGCTACTTTATGCATGCATAGGCTTGGCAATATATTTTCTTAAAGAATAATAAAATAAAAGAGATAAAAAAAAATTATTTAATTAAATAACGCTCAAATAAGCAAAGATGAGAAAACCTAAAAAAAAAGACCGTTCAGGGTACCCCTAACCCAACTTTAAAATAAATAACAATTAAATAAATTAATAAATAAAATCAATGAATATTTCATAAGATTCTAAAATGCCTAACTCCTAAACTAGACTCTAGTACATGAAGCCTAAGTGCGGAAGCAGTAAATTGTCCAAATGGCTAGGTCACGGATCTCTTGTCATGCGCCGGTCTATCGTTACCCTTACCTGAAAAACATGAAAAGAAAAGAATGAGTATAAAAGTATACTCAGTAAGCGGCCAACTACTGAGCCCACTCAGTCATCTGATAGTCTTTCCATTGGACCAAAGTGCACAAGGGCATCATAGGCATAGACATAGGCATAAGGGGCGAACTCGAAGGCACGCTTTCATAAGTAGTGACCCCAAAGGTCACAAACATAAACATAAGTGGTGGTCCCAAAAGGACACCGTACATAAGCATAGGGTGTGGGCTCGAAGGCTTATAACATGCAATGTGCATAGCCCAATGGCAACACTAACAGTCACTAAAATCTCAAATCTCATACAGACGTAAGCATACAAACAAGGTCATAAATCATGCTAGGATCACCCAACAGTGCACAATTTATCCATCCGTCAAACTTTGTGACAACATACAACATCGACATATAATAACATATACGTAAGCTTCCAAAATTTTCATCTGACCGGTAGTCATATCAAAATATTTTATTCCAACTTAGAAACCAATACGTAACCCATGTTTAGGTTTGAGGGCAAACCGGTAGTAAACCACTTACCTAGGGATATCAAATTGTCCTAAAACGAACCTTCACTTCGCTTGGAAACTTCCTTAACCACCACAAGTTACTGAATCTAACCACAAAATACCATGGGTAAATTAGCTTTGGCCCAAGAATACCAAATGACTATGGGCTGCCAAAAGGAACTAAAACTTACCCCCGAACAGAATGATCGGGCGAAACAACTGCGATCCAACGACAACCAGAATCGGTCGCGCCAAGACTGACGGACGGCGCTTGGGTTTAGGCCGGCAACTGGCGGACAGGAAAGATAGTGTGGCCCGAGGAGAAGAACGCGGCTTCGGGTCAACAGACAGGTTTGGAAACAGTTTCGGTTTGTGATCGACGGCGGCTTCGGGTCGAAGGACAGGTCTGGGTTTAGCTTCGGTTCGCGATCAACGGAGGCTTTGGATCGACGAACAGGTCTCCTCGCGTGGCCAAGCTTCACCACAGAACGAACGAAAGCAGACAGAGAAGAACGGAAGCTGGCGAACGCGGACTCGGTCGATGGTGAAAATGGCAGTGGCGCGGCTGGGAGAAGAAGAAGAAGGAAAAGGGTTTCCTTTTTTTTCTCTATTGCACGCTTCCCGAGGGCCCTATTTTTTTAAAAAAAAATACCAAACCCTTAACCCTACCTCTTTTTAGGAAAAGATAAAACAACCAAAAAAGTAAATAGATATAAATAAATAAATAGATAAATATGACCCCCAACTCCTTTTCCCAAAAAAAAAAAAAAACTCCAACCACTAATAAAATATTTAAAAATCCTAAACTTTGGCCTTTAAATAAAAGAAACGATCAACTGCACGAATTAATTTAAATCTTACCTAGATTTTAGGGCATTACAACCTTCCCTCCTTAAGAAACTTTCGTCCTCAAAATTTCTAGTTCTAGAAGAGCTCTGGATGTAGTGTTCTAATCTCGTCATCTCGCTCCCAAGTTAAAATTAGTTGAAATGCAAAAATCAAATAATTCTTTGTGGTGGAACAAAATATCTCTCATTTCCCCTTCAAAAATTTTTTTTTGGGGGGTTTCTAAAGGAATATTGTTATGTTGCCTCGAACGGTGCGCTAATTCTCTGAATCCGATACCAACGGATATCACTCAAACTGATGATTCTGCCACAGAACCTTCACCAATGGCACCTCCCTGTTGCGCAAAACTTTCACCTCCTTGGCCATAATTTGCGCAAGCTTCTCTTCGTAACTTAAGTTTTCATTCAGCTACAAGGGCTTAAAGTCCACCACATGAGACGGGTCCGTTAAATACTTCCTCAGCATGGAGACAAGAAAAACATTATGGACTGTGGAGAGAGACGGTGGCAAAGCCAAACAGTAAGCCACAGGGCCGACTCGATCCAAAATCTCGAATGGCCCTATAAAACGCAAACTTAGCTTACCCTTCTTTCCGAATCTCAGGACACCCTTCATTGGCGCCACTTTCAGTCACTTGCCTCAAACTCAAGATCTTTACGCCTAACATCAGCGTAACTTTTTTGTCTACTTTGCGCTCTTAGCATTCGAGCCCTGATCTTCTATATGGCTTCATTTGTCAACTCCAATAACTCAGTTCCCACCAGTTTCCTCTCCCCAATCTCACCCCAGCAAAGAGGAGACCTGCAACCTCTACCGTAAAGAGCTTCAAATGGCGACATGCTAATGGTAGCCTGATAGCTATTACTATAAGTAAACTCTACCAAATACAAGTGAGAGTCCCAACTCCCTAAGAACTCCAACGCACAAACGTGCAACATGACCTCCAACGTTTGATTCAAATGTTTTGTTTGTCCATCCGTCTGGGGTGGAAGGCTGTACTGAAGTTTAACCGCGTCCCTAAGACTTCCTGGAGGCTCTTCCAAAAACTAGAGGTGAAACGAGGGTCCCTGTCGGACACAATT